>NC_137780.1:1862743-1907743 GCF_963455305.1 Plecotus auritus
TACCTAATAAAAGAGTAATATGCAAATTGACCGTACCTCCGCTATACCCACAAGCCACACCCACCAGCCAATCAGGAGCGAGTATGCAAATTAACCCAACCAAGATGGCTGTGACCACGGAAAGAGCAGGAGGCTTGGGTTTCCCCGGCAATGGAGGAAGCCAAGCTTTCCGCACACCCTGGCCAGCCCTAGACTCCACTCAAGGCTACAAAGTTTCAATTATAGAAGATACATAAATCCCAATAAATATGGCTGCGGCCACGGAGCAAGCAGGAGGCTTGGCTCTGCTCCAGGCTACTAAGTTTCAACTGTAGAAGATAAATAAACCCCAGATACCAGGGCCTCCACTTGGGTTGCCAGGGGGCGTGGCCGGCCTACAAACCACCACAGGCCCCTAGCCCAGGCCACCCCATGCCCCAATGGAACCCCCACCCTGATCCGGGACACCCTTCAGGGCAAACCAGCCGGACCCCACCAGTGCACCAGGCCTCTATCCTATCTAATAAAAGAGTAATATGCAAATTGGCCATCACTCCAACACACAAGATGGCTGCCCCCATGTGGACACAAGATGGCTGTGACAAGATGGCCAACAGGGGAGGGCAGTTGGGAGGAACCAGGTCTGCAAGGGAGGGCAGTTGGGGGCAACCAGGCTGGCAGAGGAGGGAAGTTGGGGGTGATCAAGCCTGCAGGAGAGGGCAGTTAGGGGTGACCAGGCAGCAGAGGAGGGAAGTTGGGGGCAACTGGGCCTGCAGGAAAGGGCAGTTGGGGGGGACCCAGGCCTACAGGGAAGAGCAGTTGGGGGAAACCAGGCCTGCAGGGGAGGGCAGTTAGGGGTGACCAGGCCTGCAGGGAAGGGCAGTTAGGGGTGATCAGGCCTGCAGGGGAGGGCAGTTAGGGGCAAACAGGCTGGCAGGGGAGCAGTTAGGCATCAATCAGGCTGGCAGGGGAGTGGTTAGGGGGTGATCAGGCTGGCAGGCAGAAGCAGTTAGGGGCAATCAGGAAGGCAGGCAGGCGAGCAGTTGGGAGCCAGCACTCCTGGATTGTGAGAGGGATGTCGGACTGCAATTTGAGGGGTCCCAGATTGGAGAGGATGCAGGCTGGGCTGAGGGACACACCTCCCCGCCCTGTGCACGAATTTCGTGCACCGGGCCTTTAGTTATAAATGTTTGTTCAACATATTATAGATATTTAAATATATTTTTGTTGATCTCAGAGAGGAAGGAAGAGGGAGAGAGAGAAACATCCATGATGAGAGAGAATCATGGATCGGCTGCCTCCTGCACACCCCACACTGGGGATCGAACCTGCAACCTGGGCACGTGCCCTTGACCGGAATCGACCGCCGGGATCGGGACCCTCTGGCCTGCAGGCCGACGCTCTCTCCACGGAGCCAAACAGCTGGGGCCCCTTCTCTGTTTCAATGACAGTCTCCCTCACGCCCCTCTTCCTTCCTGTGAGATGGCAGTTGGAGGGAAAGGGTGGCGTCTTGCTTTCAGCTACAGGAACATTACAGAGAGAGTCATTTCCATCGGAAAGAGAGGGGCGCTGAGGACTGGGGGCCAGCCTGGGGACACCATTGCATCGTCACCCAGGAGGGCCCAGAGGAGAGGAAGCGAGGAGAGGCGGGGGGGGGGGGGGGGGGGTGGCGGCAGCAGGGTGTCTGGCGGGGGTGCTCTAGGTGAGTCAGACGGAGCGTGTGGGAGGCAGGGCTGCGGAAAGAGGAAGGGCGGCCGCCCCCTCACCCAGGGAAGGCCTTGCAGGAGCAGCTTGTGAGTCAGCACGCCACCACGGTGTTCCTCCTTTTCCCGTCCCCCTCCAGACCCACCGTGGTGCCCAGGGAGGGAAAATGGAGCTCAGGAAGTCAGTGTGGGGCAGGCTCCTGGGCCAGTGTGCTTGCCTAGCATTTAGGACTGGTGGCTGGTCTGCGTGGAAGGGGTCAGAGGGCGTGGAACATGTTGCAAACACCAAATGCCCCAGGGGCTGAGCGTCGGTGGCTCCTTCAGGCCACGGGTCCGTCCGCCTTCCTCTCTGCTGTCTGCCCCCGGGGAACCACCTGGACGGGCTACACCAGCTCGGCCTTTGGGCCGGCGGGCTTGGTGGTGGATTCGGACCCTGGGTCCCGCACCAGGAGGTGGAAGGAGGGAAGGAGAAGGAACTCGGGGTGTACCTGCCCCCGACCCCTCCTTGCAATATGTTCCCCGGCCTCTCAGCAAAGGAGACTTGCTTGTCCGAGGCACCAACACAACGGGGGGGGGGGGGCAGGGGGGGAGACACTCTCCCTACTGCCCACGCCCCTCTTCCCTGGATGTACAATTGGGGTCCCCTCCGGCTCTGTCATTTTACAGGGGAGCACCGCTGTGACCAGCCCTGAACCTCCAAACGGAAGCATAAGATCGAAATTCTGAGCAGTGTGAACGACCTGACCCGCGCTGGGCGGTTAAGAGCCCAGGTTTTGCTTCCTGGGACTTTTTTGGTGCCTCTGAGTTTCCTGATTGAACTCAAGATCCCAGTTGCTGCATATGTGGATTCAGTGAGTGTCTTTTTAAAAAATATGTATTTTTATTGATGTCAGAGAGGAAGGGAGAGGGAGAGAGAGAGAGAAACATCAATGATGAGAGAGAATCATGGATTGGCTGCCTCCTGCACACCCCACACTGGGGATCGAGCCCACAACCCAGGCATGTGCCCTGACTGGGAATCGAACCGTGACCTCCTGGTTCACTGGTTGATGCTCAACCACGGAGCCACGCCGGCCGGGCTACAAAGGACTTTTAAAGAAAGGGATGACTACAGAACTATTTAACACTATTGTCATTTGGATATTTCGAACACATCAGCGAGGGAGGTGCCATATGACAGTAAATCATTGGAATTGAAATAGGGACCCACTTGAATCTCGCTCACGTTTGTTGAGCGAGAAAGACAGAGAGAGAGAGAGAGAGAGAGAGACAGAGACAGAGAGACAGAGAGATGTTTATGGGCTTTAAGAAGAAAACTAGAGGCCCGGTGCACGAAATTTGTGCATGGGGGTGTCCCTCAGCCCAGCCTGCACCCTCTCCAATCTGGGACCCCTCGAGGGATGTCCAACTGCCCGTTTAGGCCCAATCCTAAACGGGCAGTCAGACATCCCTCTCACAATCCAGGACTGTTGGATCCTAACCCTTTGCCTGCCTGCCTGCCTAATTGCCCCTAACTCAGGGGTGGGCAAACTTTTTGACTCGAGGGCCACAATGGGTTCTTAAACTGGACCGGAGGGCCGGAACAAAAGCATGGATGGAGTGTTTGTGTGAACTAATATAAATTCAAAGTCAAGGAGCGGAGGGGAGAGCAAGAGAACCAGATAGAACAGCCGGATCCGGCCCACGGGCCATAGTTTGCCCACGGCTGCCCTAACTGCTTCTGCCTGCCAGCCTGTTCACCCCCTAACCACTCCCCTGCCAGCCTGATCGATACCTAACTGCTCCCCTGCTGGCCCGAACGCCCCCAACTGCTCTCTCCTGCAGGCCTTGTCTCTCCCAACTGCCCTCCCTTGCCGGCCTGGTCCCCCTTCCCAACTTCCCTCCCCTGCAGGCCTGGTCACTCCAAACTACCCTCCCCTGCAGGCCTGGTCGCTCCAAACTGCCCTCCCTTCCAGGCCTGGTCCCTCCCAACTGCCCTCCCCTGCTGGCCATCTTGTGGCAGCCATCTTGTGTGTTGGAGTGATGGTCCATTTACATATTACCTCTTTATTATATAGGATGGCTTTTGACGTCTCCGTCGAGTTCCGCAGGCTGACCCGTTCCCTAGAGCCCGTGGCACACACAGGGGGAAGTGCATTCTTGGAACAAGACATCCCGAGAGAAGTAGCTTCCTGCTTCGCCAGGTATGGTGACCTGTCTCACCCACTAATCTAACCGTCACGGGACGACGGAAACCCAGCTTATAAAACGCGATTGTAAAGCGCTCGGCAACATCGCAGCCATAAAAAGGCCACACGCCCACGAGGCAAGGCCTGTCTTTCCGGTTTGCACGTGAGGCCTCCGTGCATGGGGTGACGGAGCTATGCAAACGCTAAGCCTTTTTCTTTTCCTCTGTGTTCACAGACTGGGTTTGCCCGCTGGCTTGCTGGGGTTGGCTGTTTCTAAGTCCACAGCAGGCCCCTTGACCTAAAAACCCTCCTTCCACCCTCGCCGGCGTGGCTCAATGGATAGAGCAGGGGTGGGCAAACTTTTTGACTCGAGGGCCACCATGGGTTCTTCAACTGGACCGGAGGGCCGGAACAAAAGCATGGGTGGCGTGTTTGTGTGAACTAATATACATTCAAAGTCAAGGAGCGGAGGGGAGAGCAAGAGAACCGGATAGAACAGCCGGATCCGGCCCGCGGGCCGTAGTCTGCCCACGGCTGGGATAGAGCGTCGGCCTGTGGACGGAAGGGTCCCGGGTTCGATTCCGGTCAAAGGCACGTACCTGGGTTGCAGGCTCCCCCCGAGCCACACCAGCCAGGCGTCCCTCCAATACGTGCTGACGTCATTGCGCATTGGATGTGATGACTCACTCTCCGGAGAGGATGGATGGGTGTGAGGCGAGCTGGCCTTCCATGGAGATGTTTTTAATTTACGGGAGTGTCTGGTGGGCGGGGTTAGGAGGTCCTGTCCCAGGCAGTGACGCAGGACACACACACACACACACACACACACACACACCGCCCTGTTTCGTGGGGCCCAGGTGAGTCTCCTCGAAGCGTCCGGGAAGAGGACTGGACTTCTCCGATACAGCCCGCCCGTGGCACACCGCCTCTGACCGCTTTGCTTAACCCCGGGACTGTTTGAAGGTTCCCGATGTCTGGCAGGTTGGGGAGCAAGGAGAAAGGCGGACCAGGAGATGCCGGTCAGAGGTAAGAGCTTTGCTTCCTTAATTTTGGGGCAAATCCCCTGGAAAGGTGGTGGCGGTGGGGGGACAGGACATGGTGGGTGGATTGTCTTTGAGAACTGTGCTATCCTTTTTCACTACAAGTTCAGCAGCCAAAGACACAGATATTACCTCCCACTTGAATTTCAGAAGGAGTTGGGTATATTCAGGGGAAAAAAGATGTTGAGAGGGATCGCAGCCCTTTTGTCTTCAAACTGGAAGACTACCTTTTTAAAACAGGTTTTACTGAATTTAAGAGAGAGAGAGAGAGAGAGAGAGAGAGAGAAACATTGATGTGAGAGGGAAAACATGGATCGGCTGCCTCCTGCACGCCCCCTACTGGGGATCGAGCCCGAAACCCGGGCCTGTGCCCTGACCTGGAATTGAACTGTGACCTGCTGGTTCATAGGCCGACGTTCAATTACTGAGCCTCACCGGCTGGGCCAGGCTAATTTTAAGTTGATAATTTTGTAAGGCCCAGGAATGATGTTATAAATATGCAGATGGACCTTGGCAGAAATAAGGTTCCCCACCCCTGGTTTAAATAAACATACCCCCCCCACGATAAGTGTCTACAAAATTCTCTTTTTCGGTAACTGTTCACAAATCATGCAAATTATGTCCCTCCATGTCTGTGTCCCTTTTATCTCAGTCATATCAGAATCGATAAAGGGATCTCTAGAGCGTGGTCAGCTTAAGCGCTGGTTTAATAAGATCTGTTTGGGCCCGGCCGGCGTGGCTCAATGGTTGAGCGTTGACCTATGAACCAGGAGGTCATGGTTCGATTCCCGGTCAGGGCACAGGCCCGGGTGGTGGGGCGTGCAGGAGGCAGCCTATCAATGATTCTCTCTCATCATCGATGCTCCAGTCTCTATCTCCCTCTCCCTTCCCCTATGAAATCAATATATATATTGATTGGATTGCGAATTGGATGTGATGACTCACACACACACACGTATATATACATATATATATACATAAATATATATATAAAGACTTGTTTGGTGTGTGCATATATAGTATTTTCCTTTCATATCCTATATAATAAAGATGTAATATGCAAATGGTCGTTAACGCCGTGAAGCGTAACAACCAACCGTGTAAGGACCGGATCACGGATTAGCAGGAGGGTGGGGCGGCGAGCTACAAGTGGGCGGTGGAGAGCTACCGGAGGGGACAGGGCGGCAAGCTATGAGGGGGGGTGGGGGGGGCGGCGGGAGCTACAGGAGGGCGGGGCAGCGGGCAGAGAGCTACAGGAGGGTGGCAGCGAGCTCCTGGCACGCGGATTGGCGTGCAGGGCTACCGGCACTTAAATAAACTTAAAAACTAACCGTGATTATGCAGAGGTGTCACTGTCGCTGCCATCCCAGCACATGCGTGGGGAAAACCTACACATGAACATTTCCACACCACACACATGAAAAGCCCCGCCTGCAGGGGTCCCAGGTAGGATTCTTCTTGGGGGGGGGGGAGGATTAATGATAACGAAAGGAGAAGTTCTAGCAATTTAGTAACCCGTGGAGGAGAAGTGGTTTTCAGTTCGCAGAATTCGTCTGCCCTACGGGAACTCTTCGGGTAGAGACGGGTTTTATTTGGGGGGGTGGGGGGGAAACGTGTGCGGCCCCGTGTGCCCGACCGTGAAACTGAAATCCACAGAATCGTTTCTGAGAAGGTCGGACAGCCTCCGCAGCGCCTTTTCACGTGCGCATGGCCGGTCCGGGGGACAGCCAAGTCCTTCTTCCCGTCCTGCCCACGTGGGGACCGAGAAGCCGGAATGTCTCGGTGTGACGGGCTAGGTGACAACACGTTAGGCTCACGCCGTGGTCGGCCCAATCCTCCGTCCACAGAGCCCAATATCAACAGGACCACGATGGACATTTCTTTGGAGAGCCACATTTTTTATTTTTTATTTTTTATTTTATTTATTTTTTTAAATATATTTTACAGAGAGGAAGGGAGAGGGATAGAGAGCTAGAAACATCGATGAGAGAGAAACATCGATCAGCTGCCTCCTGCACACCTCCCACTGGGGATGTGCCCGCCACCAATGTACGTGCCCTTGACCAGAATCGAACCTGGGACCCTTCAGTCCGCAGGGCGACGCTCTATCCACTGAGCCAAACCGGTTTCAGCATAGAGAGAGCCACATTTTTTAAACGTAAACTTCCTCTAACGCCACTTCTTCAACATAGACTCGCCCAGGCAGGCCGTGGTATTTCGTGGAAGGGCCACACTCCAGGGGCCAAAGAGCCGCCTGTGGCTCGCGAGCCGCAGTTTGCCGACCACTGGGCTAACTGGCCCATTTCCCCCCCCACCTGGTTCCTCATGATGTCCTATCCGCATTGTGGACAGTTAGGTCCCTGGCGATGGCCTGTACCTGGTTGTCTGGCCCAAGTCCCCCCCACCTTGGGCGGGAACATTCAAGGCGGGCGTCACCAAGTTTCCTTTTAGGCTCCTGAGCCTCAATTCTGCTTTGAGGTCCTGAGGCTTGGCCTTGGGCTTGGACCTGTCATGACTCACCCTTTGCAAACCACATTCCGTTTCCTCCCCGCCTCCTTACCTTTTGCGAGAACCGATTCGGAAGCCACTGCCCTGTCCCGGGTGACGAACGGCGTCCAGGCGTCCTGGGTGGTGACCCTAGGGAGAGAAGCCTCCAGAAGGTGTCCCCGCAGGTGTGTCCAGCCCCGGACAGTCCGTGGAAGGTTCTCCGTGAGACTTTTTCCTCGTGTCTTCTCCCCGGGAGTCTGGGGAGGAAGGCGCAGAACAGAGAGAGAGGGGGGGGCCGGTGAGGTGGCCTCACTGCCCAGCACCAGGCGGGCCTGCCCCGGCCTCCTGGCCTAGCTTCCTGCCTCTCCGTCCAGAAAGTGCGGGTCCAAGTGTCCATCACCTGGCCTTATGACAAGTCCCCGGCCTGCCATCACCTGCTCCCCTCCTGCCCCTGCTGTGACATGTTGGCTGTGGCCCCCCGGCCTGCTGTGAGTGTGTCCAAAGCACAGTCCTCGCCCTGGCTGGTGTGGCTCAGTGGATAGAGCGTGGGCCTGTGGACGGAAGGGTCCCGGGTTCCATTCTGGCCAAGGGCACATGCCCAGGGTGCAGGCTTGATCCCCAGTGGGGGGGCGTGCAGGAGGCAGCCGATCCATGATTCTCTCTCCTCATGGATGTGTCTCTCTCTCTCCCTCTCCCTTCCTCTCTGACATCAATGAAAACAACCAAAACAGGCAGAAGTAGCCTGAACACATTCCCCAAAAAGCCAAAACCAAACCCAAAACAACCAAACGCGCTCCTTGCTCGCGCTGCGTGTGCAGGCGGGTCTGCGACACCCCAGTCCGTCGTGTGCACCCCCCATCGTATGCACGCCCCGACCCGTGGGCCCCCTGGGTGGCCTATTTGGCAGGTGCACGTGGGTGGGTGGACGCTCCGGAATGAGGAGGGGGGGGGGCGCCCTGGGTTGCACACTGGGGTCCCCAGGCCCTGGCCGGAGGAGGGGCAGGAGGGGGGCCTTCCCGGGTTCCCACTCCCAATTCAAGGCCAAAGCACCTGCGTGGCCAAAGGGTGAAGTTGAAGCGGAAAATCTGTCCTGTTGCGGGGACCCCCTCCCCCTCCCCAAGGCGCGCGGGGGGACAGCGCGCGGTACCTCGGCCGCGGGGAGCCAGCTCCGCGTGGAAAACGCCGCCCAGCGGGGGGCGGGGGCAGGCTTTGGGGGCGCCGCTCGGGAGGTCGCAGCGGGGACGCGGAGGGGCGGCGGGCGGTCAGGTGCCAGGTGCGCCCCTGTCCCCGCCCGCCCCCGCCCGGCCCCGCCCACTTCCTGGTCGGCGGCGGCGGCGCAGGAACCGAGGCCGCGGGCGGGCGGGCGGCGGGGACACGGGCGGCGCCCGCTGCTGTCACAGAGGCCGCGGCCGGGAGGGCGGGCGCGCGCGCGCGGCGACACGGGCCCCCCGAGCGCCGCCGCCGCCGCCGCCGCCGCCCCGCGCGCCCCCCGAGCGCGCCCGCGACATGTGAGCATGGACAGCAGGACGCGGTGAGTGCGCGCTAGGCCCGGGCCTGGCCACGTCCCCGCGCGCCCGCCCGGCCGGGGCCCCGGGGTCTCCGCGCGCCCGGCCCCTCCCCGCGCCATCCCGGAGGGTCTGCCCCAGGGGGTCCCCCTCCTTCCGCCGCTTCGGCGGCCAAACGCGCTCCCCCCGCTCCCCTCGCGCTCCCCGCGATCGGTGCAGGGCGCCTGCAAACCGGCATGCGCTGGGATGGTGTTTTCCTGCGCGGGGTCCCGCCCGCAGCCCCGGGGTCGCTCCAGGACCTGCAGGAGGTCGGAGGCGACTCCAATGGATGTGGGATCTTGTTTCCTGTCCCCCTTCTCTCTCTCTCTCTCTCTCTCTCTCTCTCTCTCTCTCTCTCTCTCTCTCAACTTACTTGGCTAACAATTCCTTGTTTCTCTTTATTTCCCCGCCCCCCCCCTTTTTTTAGCCACCCCTCCTGTCCCAGACTTTAAAAAATCATGAAAAATCGTGTCCATGGGTGCAGCTGGGTAAGGCTTCTTTACATGTCACAGGTGTCCCCAGCCTGGGCAGGATTTCAAGTCTGCCCCGCAGAGACATAGGCAGGAATCTTAGGGAAATTCTGCTTTTGGAGCGGATTTTCTGCAGCGTTTTGGACATCCTGGGAGGAGGAGGAGGAGGAGGTGTGGGGGGGGTGATGGAAAAAGTCCCCCTTTTTGCCATTGGCTGGATGGTGCGCGGGGAGGAGGAGGTCACCCGGGTCAGAGTCTGACCCTTGGGACCAGTGAACTGTGTGCATCCACTCTGGCAAATGAATTGATATGGCCGGTCACTTCCTGTTTCTCGCTTCTTGTCTGGATAATAACATTTAAAAAGAGAGAGAACGTGTACTTGGGAGCCGATGGCCGGGGGGGACCTGACATATAGGGACATCTCGGTCACGTGGCCACTGTGGTATCAGACTGGAATCTCTTATCTGCTGGCAGAAAGAGATAAAAACAGGACTCTGTGTTGAAAAAAAAAAGAAAGAAAGAAAGAAAGAAAGAAAGAAAGAAAGAAAGAAAGAAAAGAAGTGTCTCCCTAGATTTCAGTTCAGTTTTTGGGAAGCGAAGCCCGTGGGTCGGTGCCATGCCCGAGGAGTTGGTACCGAAGTGGGTGTCCGAGGGAGGCAGCGCCGCCCGTCCAGCTCCTGGTGGGAAAGCGGACCGCGCCGGCAGGTGTGTGTCCCCCCCCCCCCCCCCCGAGATAATGGACGGAGGGTGAGGCTGGTCGTGGTGTGGTGGCCTGGCCGTCGGTGTGTAGTCGGCTGCTGCGAACGTGCCCAAGTCGAGTAATCACATGTCAAGAAAAGTATGTGCCAAGCGTGTCCCTGAAGGGGGGTGACCCATGGCCGATGGTGGTCTGGAAGGGGCGGGCGGAGCCAGGGGGTTCATGATATTGCGGGGCCTGCTCTGTGCCTAGGGAAGGTGGGGACGGGGAGGACCACGTGGCTTTCGTTTAGATTCCGTACCATAAAGATGATGCATTTAAAAAAAATATATATATATTCAAAAAATTTATATTTAAGACTATATCTTTTTTAAATATTTTTTAAAATATATTTTATTGATTTTTTTACAGAGAGGAAGGGAGAGGGATAGAGAGCTAGAAACATCGATGAGAGAGAAACATCCATCAGCTGCCTCCTGCACACCCCCCCCCTACTGGGGATGTGCTCACAACCAAGGTCCATGCCCTTGACCGGAATCGAACCCGGGACCTTTCAGTCCGCAGGCCGACGCTCTATCCATTAAGCCAAACCAGTTAGGGCTTAAGACTATATCTTAAAGATATATATTTAAAATATATATATATTTTTATTGATTTCAGAGAGGAAGGGAGAGGGAGAAAGAGAGAAACATCCGTGATGAGAGAGAATCACGGATCGGCTGCCTCCTGCACGCCCCACACTGGGGATCGAGCCGGCAACCCGGGCCTGTGCCCTGACCGGGAATTGAACCTTGACCTCCTGGTTCCTAGGTCAATGTTCAACCCCTGAGCCACACCAGCCGGGCAAGATAATGCTTTTCATTTATGCATCACTTCATCCTTTATAAGGTATTTTCAGATATACTGTTTAACTTATTTGATCCTCACAATTTAACTTATTTGATCCTCACAGTTTAACTTATTTGATCCTCAGAATTTAACTGATTTGATCCTCACAATTTAACTTATTTGATCCTCACAATTTAACTTATTTGATCCTCACAGTTTAACTGATTTGATCCTCACAATTACACTGTGACACGAACTAGGCCCTTTACAGGGGACAACACAGGCTCAGAGGTGAAATGTTTTGCCCCGAATCTCGGGGGCTCCTGAGCCTGGCCTCTTCCTTCAGTTGCTGGGAAAACAACAGCAAAACGATATTTCCGCTGCCCTGTGATCCCGTCCCCCCGGGGCACCTACGGAGACCGGAACAAGATCCCTCTTCCCAGCGATGGACGCATTGGCTTTACAGAGATGCGTACGCACGTCACGGGACGGGAATATAACGACGCTCTCTCTCTTTTTTTTTTTTCGTTTAGGGAAAACCCAGAAAGAACCTTTGACCTGGTACTGAACGTGAAATGTCACGCCTCTGAAGGCGAAGGTATGTATGTGCGTGTCGCCCGTTCCTGAGCGGACCGAGTCTGTCCCACGCGTGCCCGGGTGGTGGGCACGTGAGGGTTCCGGCCGTGGGACGCGTCTGCGCCCCGGTCCCGGTTGCTGGGAATGAAATCGATGCTGGGTCTCGGCGCTGCGCTGGCGGCAATCGTGAATGTTATCTGCGCAGCTCCAGTTTCCGTGCGTGTGAGACACGCCGCTCCCAGCGCGGCCCACCCGTGGGTGCTCACGTTTCACTTCCTCTCGCTCCTCTTCGGAAGGGGAGCTCCGTGGTTGAGCGGCGACCTGGGAGCCTGGAGGTCACGGCTCGGTTCCCGGTCAGGCAGGGCACAGGCCCGGGTTGGGGGCTCGATCTCCAGTGGGGGGCGTGCAGGAGGCAGCCGATCGATGATTATCTCTCATCATGGATGTTTCTTTCTTTCTTTTTTTTTTTTTTTAAAATATACTTTATTGATTTTTTACAGAGAGGAAGGGAGAGGGATAGAGAGCTAGAAACATCGATGAGAGAGAAACATCCATCAGCTGCCTCCTGCACACCCCCCACTGGGGATGTGCCCGCAACCAAGGTCCATGCCCTTGACCGGAATCGAACCCGGGACCCTTCAGTCTGCAGGCCGACGCTCTATCCACTGAGCCAAACCGGTTTCGGTACATCATGGATGTTTCTAGCTCCCTCTTCCTCTCTCTCTAAAGGCAATAAAAAATATAAAAAATAATAAATAGATCAAACGCAGTGAAAATTCTCCGCCAGTCCAGCGGGGGCCAGTCCCGTTCCCTCCTGATGGCCCTGGCATAGCCCCTTCTGTTGGATTGACCTCGCTTGCCCGGCCCTGGTGGAGGGAGGGAGGGAGGCAGGGAAGCAGGCGTGGGACATGCCTGGGAAGGATGTCAGCTGTCTGTTCTATGCAATTTCCTGAAAAGACAGAGCCCTTTGCGAGGGTGATTTTTGTTCGCCCGCCCCCCCACCCCTGCCACTTTTGTCGTGTGTGTGTGTGTGTGTGTGTGTGTGTGTGTTGGGGGGCGGGGGGGGGGGAGAATGAGGGTTATATTTCTGATTCGTTCCTTGTCAATGTGTCCTGTGTGATGTTTTCACGGGGATGGCCGGTGTGATATTTCCCCGGCGTGCGCTTGGACCCTCGACACACGATGCTTAGGTGTGGATCTGGGGAGGTGAGCCCTCTATTCTTGGTGCAAAGGCGGCTGACACTCTCAGCTTCAGAAACTGGCCTGCAATTATATGCCTTTATATATATATATATATATATATATATATATATATATATATGCCTTTATTTAAAAAAAAAAAAAGAAGCAATTATATGCTCGTAAGCAACTTGGAGCTGCACACCTTAAAATAGAGGCGCCCATCCCAGCTGTGGCGACGGGGGCGCGGCTGATGTCAGGCAGGAAGTAGAAGTCGCACACGGACCCGGCTCAGCCTGCCCTGGCTGCTGCACGCTGGCCGCCTGGGACCATGGCTGTTTCTGCCGCGGTTGTACGTTTTAATTTCTGTGAGTCTGCAGACATACATCAGAAGTTCAAAACGAGGTATATAGTTTCTTTAAACATGGTTTAAAACAGGCGTCCTCAAACGACGGCCCGCGGGCCACAGGCGGCCCGCCGAGGACATGGATCCGGCCCGCCGGGGGCCGCTGCCTGTCCTGCTTAGCCGCCGACGCGTCCCGGGCCCGCAGTGCGCATAGGAATTTGTTCATAGTTTTTTTTTTAAACTATAGTCCGGCCCTCCAACGGTCTGAGGGATAGGGAGCTGGCCCCCTGTTTAAAAAGTTTGAGGACCCCTGGTTTAAAACATCAATGATGAGAGGGAGGACAGCCTCTTATGATCTATGGTTGATGGAGGACCGCCTCTTATAATCACGAATGCAGGCATGTAAAGTCATCGCGATGAAAGGATCTGGCTGCCCGCGGGGCCGCGCGCTCCATGCCTGTGGCAGGCGGACCGTGACCTTTCCGTGGAGACCTGTGAGTGGCCGACTCCATCCTCACTCCCCCTGCCCTCGCCCATCTTTTAGGAACTGGTCTGTCCGGTTTCCTTTTCCCACCTTGGTCTTCTCTTCGGCTGTTCCTCTGGAAACCGCTGCGTATTAGAAACATCGTCATTTGTGTGTTTTTTAAAAATATCTTTTTATTAAAGATTTCAGAGAGGAAGGCAGAGAGAGAGAGAGAAGCATCAATGATGAGAGAGAATCATGGATCGGCTGCCTCCTGCACGCACGCACCCCCCCACTGGGGATGGAGCCCACAACCCAGGCATGTGCCCTTGACCGGAATCGAACCTTGGACCCTTCCGTCCGCAGGCTGACGCTCTATCCACGGAGCCAGACCAGCTAAGGCGGTCTGACATTTAATGAACTCCCCCCCTAAGGCCTTGGCAGGGCCAGAACAAGTGATTTCTCGGGCCTTACACGGCCCGTGGTCCGGACGTTCCCCACCCCCGGACGTTAAAGGAACCCGGAGGCCCTTCTGGTGTAGGAATTGACCTGAAAAACCACCTCTGTGAATCGGTGCTTTAGGGCCCAGATACAAAATCAGCTTGGATAATCAGGAAGCTTGCTGGTTATTTCACAGAAGAGGAAGTCTAAAAGTAGGTCATGGGAGATCAGGCCAGGAAGTTTCTTTCCCAGAATCCCCCAGCACCTCGGATCCCAGGGACCTACGTTGCCCGGGGGCCCGACCATCCCTAAAATAGTCATTGGTGGTGTCGCGGCAGAGGGCGGAGTGGGAAGACGATCCCGCCGATTTACTAAGCACCTGGCAAGGAATCGACGTTGGGGAATCGATCAAAAGGCTCTTTGCGTGTCTGGGAATAGCGGTTTGCATGTTTGACGACTGCCGGATCCAGTGGGACATAGGGCGCCCGGGGTAAGGTTGGTGTTGGCGAAGGTTGGTGACATTACGGTGAGATACTGGGCAGGCTTCTCGGGTCCGCTTTCGAACGGGGACGTTTTAAATCCGTTCATGTATCCCGAGCCACTCAGGTCAGAAATCGCTTCGGAGACACGTGATGGTTCCCTGGGTTGTGGCTAGGGATCTGTCACCGTCTTGGTCGTTGACGTAGAACTCGATCACCTTCGCCGGATCCGAATTTGGACGCAGGCCGTGTCCGAGACATGGCACGGGGCTTGGGGGAAATGGTTGCGTAGAGCACCCCCTCTCCCCGCCACTTACAAACAGCCGCGATGAGGGGGTTGGCAGCTCCCCACCCCCCACAAGCGCGTCTCCTGCCTGGGGGCGGACTCGGGTCTGGTGGTCGCCCCAGGCTGGCCGGCTGGCAGTGACTCTTTTTTTTTTTTTTTAAATATATTTTATTGATTTTTTACAGAGAGGAAGGGAGAGGGAGAGAGAGCTAGAAACATCGATGAGAGAGAAACATCGATCAGCTGCCTCCTGCACACCTCCTACTGGGGATGTGCCCGCAACCAAGTTACGTGCCCTTGACCGGAATCGAACCTGGGACCTTTCAGTCCGCAGGCTGACGCTCTATCCACCGAGCCAGACCCGTTTTGGCTTTATAAAGTATTTTTATTGATTTTGGAGAGGAAGGGGGGGAGAGAGAGAGAGGGAGAGAAATGATGAGAGAGAATCATGGACCGGCTGCCTCCTGCACGTCCCACGCTGGGGATCGAGCCCACACCCGGGCATGTGCCCTTGACCGGGAATCGATCTGTGACCTCCTGGTTCCTAGGTGGACGCTCCGCCCCTGAGCCACTCCGGCCCCTCTTTGTCTCTTCTGAAACCCGCAGCCAGGCCAGCGGGTCCTGACCTCGCCCGCGCCCCCAGGCCCCGTGCCCAAAGGCGGTGCCAAGCCCATTCGCCTCGGGGGCGTTTCGCCTGTAGGGTCCTGTGGACCCGGAACGCGCCCACGCGTAGCACCCACTGTGTCCTTCCCGGAATGTGTGTGTGCTGACACGCAGACGGACACTGTGTCCCAGCGTCTGCTGGCCCTGCCTCAAGGAAGCTCTTAGATTCCTCCTCGGTGGCTGGAAGGAAGGCTTAGATTCCCGGCTGGGCCCAGGAAATCGGACCGAGGCTCAGTGCCAATCCGTCACTGCGGGGAGCTGCTGGTCACCGAAGGGACCCCCAGCGGGAGTCGGTGTGGCTGTAGCAGGGACGTTCGACGTATGGGACCACGTGTGTCTTGGGCTGGGCTGTGTAGGGACGCCCTCCGCTCAGTCTTTCCCATTCAGGACCCCCGTTTTTCCTCTAAACCGCAGGCTCCCTGGGACCTGCACTTTATATGTATGTGTTTTGTGGTGGTGGGTGTTCATCCGCACCCAGAGGATATTTTTCCACTGATTTTTATTTATTATTATTATTTTTTTATATATATTTTATTGATTTTTTTACAGAGAGGAAGGGAGAGGGAAAAAGAGTTAGAAACATCGATGAGAGAGAAGCATCGATCAGCTGCCTCCTGCACACCTCCCACTGGGGATGTGCCCGCAACCAAGGTACATGCCCTTGACCGGAATCGAACCCGGGACCCTTCAGTCCGCAGGCCGACGCTCTATCCACTGAGCCACACCGGTGAGGGCTCTTATTGATGTTTAGAGAGAGTGGAAGGGATGGGGAGAGACAGAGAGAAACATCGATGGGAGAGACACATCGATTGGTTGCCTCCTGCACGCCCCCCGACCAGGGCCAGGGAACCTGCAACCGAGGTACGTGCCCTCGACCGGAATCGAACCCGGAACCCTTCGGTCCATGGGCTGCCGTCGACGCTCTAGCCACTGAGCCACACCAGCCGGGGTAGATGTATGTTTTTGGAGGCCGCCTTGGAACCCGTGTGCACTCCACCCACACAGCCCCAAGCCCAGGGGAGCCCTGACATTTAGAAAGTAGAGCTTGGGTGAATCACACGTGCAGTGAAGTGGTTTGGGACACTTTGCATATCGCCCCACGTGGAAAAATAAAGAGAAAGAAAGAAAGATCTGTGAGTGAACTGTGGTTACCAGGTCTTGGCTTTGGCTGTGCGCTTGTTCGAGAAGTCTCGCGGGCTCCCTGTCCGTCCGCACACACTGGATGGATCAGAGCAGCCGTGGGCAAACTACGGCCCGCGGGCCGGATCCGGCTGCTCTACCCGGTTCTCTTGCTCTCCCCTCCGCTCCTTTACTTTGAATTTATATTAGTTCACACAAACACTCCATCCATGCTTTTGTTCCGGCCCTCCGGTCCAGTTTAAGAACCCACGGTGGCCCTCGAGTCAAAAAGTTTGCCCACCCCCTGGATCAGAGTCATCCGGGCCCAAAGGGTTCCCTTTATCCGAGGGTCGCTGACGGGAAGCGAGCTCCCCTTTCCTCCCACCCGCCAGTCAGGTCCACGGCGAACGCCGCTCTTGAGACCCTTGTCGGTGAGCGGTGAGCGGTACTGCCTTGGCTTCGTGGAGAAAATCTTCGACTCCGGCTCGACTTTACATTTGGCTTCGAACAGCACATCCTCCTCCACAGGGCCGCCGGCAGGTGAACTGGGAGAAGGCAACCCCCATTTCAGCCCGGCCGGCGGGGCTCAGGGGTGGAGCATCGACCTGTGAACCGGGAGGTCACGGTTCGATTCCCGGTCAAGGGCACAGGCCCGGGCTGCGGGCTCGATCCCCAGTGTGGGGTGTGCAGGAGGCAGCCGATCCATGATTCTCTCTCATCATCAGTGTTTCTGTATCTCTCTCCTTCTCCCTTCCTCTCTGAAATTTAAAAAAAAAATAAAAAAATATATATATATTTAAAACTCCCATTTCAGCGTTCAGTATCTGTTGATTATTACTTCGATAGGGATGCTGTGGAGTTTATGCACAGTGTCCCCCCCCCAAAAATGTACACACACGCTGTGAATGATTATAAAGGCGTTGTGTATTAAAAGGCGTTTCATTTTCTTTTTTTTTTTTTAAATATATTTTATTGATTTTTTACAGAGAGGAAGGAAGAGGGATAGAGAGTTAGAAACATCGATGAGAGAGAAACATCGATCAGCTGCCTCCTGCACACCTCCCACTGGGGATGTGCCCGCAACCCAGGTACATGCCCTTGACCGGAATCGAACCCGGGACCTTTCAGTCCGCAGGCTGACGCTCTATCCATTGAGCCAAACCGGTTTTGGCAAGGTGTTTCATTTTCAAAATTGAGCTCTCCGCTGTTAAAAGTGTGTATACGTTCTTCATTGGGACACCCTGTATTTTTTTTTTTATATATATATATTTATTGATTTCAGAGAGGAAGGAAGAGTGAGAGATAGAAACATCCATGATGAGAGAGAATCATGGATCGGCTGCCTCCTGCAAGTCCCCCACTGGGAATCGAGCCCGCAACCCAGGCATGTGCCCTTGACTGGAATCGAACCCGGGATCTTTCAGTCCACAGGCCGACGCTCTATCCACTGAGCCACACCAGCTTAGGGTGACACCCTGTATTTTTTAACAGTTTGATGATAACTTGTCTCCGTAGGTGCTTCTATGGGTCACATGTTCTTTATTTTTGCTGCTGGAATCCAAGGTGACTTCTGGGTTTTTCGGGTGAATGACCGCACCTCCCTCCCCCTCTTCCCTTTCCCTGGGGGGTGGGGTGGGGGGTGGGGTGACTGATTCCCCATCAGGGCGCAGGCCCGGGGTTGCGGGCTCGATCCCCAGTAGGGGGCGTGCAGGAGGCAGCCCATCCATGATTCTCTGTCATCATGGATGTTTCTCTCTCTCTCTCCCTCTCCCCTCCTCTCTGAAATCAATAAAAATATATTAAAAATAAATAAAGTGAAGCAAAGGCGGTGCTGTATCCCCCAAGACCCGCATTTCAGATTTTAATAAAAATATGTTCAAAAGCTTTCATGCCAAGCACATTGAAAGGCCGTAGATTTTTATCATCACAAGCAAGGGGTGCTTGATTAAAAAAAATATTTTAAGAGGACGTTGATGATGAACCACAGGCTCTGCACTGAGCTGGCAGAGCTGGTAGCGATCAGATAGGGTCCTTTCCTCTTTCACTTCCTCCTCCCTTATCGGTTGAATCTGGAAATAAAGCGTCGAGCTGTCGGTCTGGTGCATCTGATGGTTTTCTGCAGCCGTAGACGCGTCCAGAAATTAGTCATTTCAGAAACCGTTTCGTCTCGGTCTGGTGGCAGACACGCAACAGGAGGACGGGTGCCTTGAGGGTTCCGGCGGAACGGGCATTCACACGAAGCAGCCGCCCTTGAACGTGGAACGCGTGTAAAATGTACCCGGACCGGTGATGGGAAGTAACGTGTGAACGTGCCCAGGAACCGTTGGGTGGAACAAAACCAATGAAGTGAGGGCAGGGGTGCCTTTATACACGGGGACACCGGAGGTCCTCAGGGTCTGCGAATTAAAACATTGGTTGCCCTAACCCGCCCGGTGTGGCTCAGTGGAGAGAGCGTCGGCCTGCGGACTGAAGGGTCCCGGGTTCGATTCCGGTCAAGGGCATGGACCTTGGTGGCGGACACATCCCCAGTGGGGGGTGTGCAGGAGGCAGCTGATGGATGTTTCTCTCTCATCGATGTTTCTAACTCTCTGTCCCTCTCCCTTCCTCTCTGTAAAATATCAATAAAATATATTTAAAAAAAATAAATAAAATATTTGTTGCCCTAACCTGCCCGGTGTGGCTCAGTGGATAGAGCGTCGGCCTGCGGACTGAAGGGTCCCGGGTTCGATTCCGGTCAAGGGCGTGCACCTTGGTTGTGGGCGCATCCCCAGTAGGGGGTGTGCAGGAGGCAACTGATCGATGTTTCTAACTTTCTCTCCCTCTCCCTTCCTCTCTGTAAAAAATCAATAAAATATATTAAAAACACACACACACACAAAATACTTGTTGATGGTGAGTTTCTTTTGGATATGGTGTTTAGAAGAGGGAGTTGTCGTATTTGGGGAATTTTTTTCAAGGTCTTGGTCACTGTTATCGTAATAATAAAAGGCTAATATGCAAATGGTTGTTATGTGCGATCAGCAGGAGGCTTCATTTCCCGCCTGGTGGGGCTTGATGGGGGACCTGAGGCTTTGTCTCGCCCCTGCCCCCCCTGCAGGGATTGAGGGGGGTGGGGCCGGCCGGGTCTGGGTCTCATGTGATTTTTGAGGCACGCATGGGTGGGTGGGGACTTGACTCTGGGTCCTGTGGCAGGAGGGAGATTTTTCATATACATTGTACTAATTTCCTTTCATCTCTGACACTTCTATTCTAGAGAAAGGGCAAATAGCAATATTAAAATATTTCCTCTCATTAATTCCCTTTTAATGTGCACGAATTTCGTGCACCGGGGCCACTAGTCCTTTTATATCAATGGAAGCAGCCCTTGCTGTTTAATCACGACAGTCCATGGGTGAGGTCAGTTTCGTTCTTTAGAAGAATGGCGTGTTCTCTCTTTCTATTTTGCTCCTGTTGCTCCAGAGGACGTGGCTGTGTCTCAGAGCTGTCGTTTTGCTGTGAGATGTGTGGTCTGAATGAGGAGTACCTGCAGGATAATGGTTGACAATAAGGGGCCACGCAGTTTCATCACGATTACGCGTTGGCTGCGTTCACTGTGTCCACGTTTAGATGTGCTCCAGCAGAAATAGGAAGCCAAGATGTGTGTACAGAAACACTAGTTTTTGCCCTAGCCAGTCTGGCTCAGTGGATAGAGCAGGGGTGGGCAAACTTTTTGACTCGAGGGCCACCATGGGTTCTTAAACTGGACCGGAGGGCCGGAACAAAAGCATGGATGGAGTGTTTGTGTGAACTAATATAAATCCAAAGTAAAGGAGCGGAGGGGAGAGCAAGAGAACCCTCCGCTCTTTCGGCTCCGCGGGCCGGATAGAACAGCCGAACGGGCCGGATCCGGCCCGCGGGCCGTAGTTTGCCCACGGCTGGGATAGAGCATAGGCCTGCAGACGGAAGGGTCCCAGGTTCTATTCCGGTCAAGGGCACATGCCCGGGTTGCAGGCTCCATCTTTGGGGGTGCGGGACGGGGAGTGTGGGGGAAGGCGTGCAGGAGGCAGCCAATCAACGATTCTCTCTCATCATTGATGTTTCTATCTTTCCCTTTCCTTCCTCTCTGAAATCAATAAAAATATATTTTTAAAAAAGACATTATAAAACAACAACAACAAAAAACCCTCCCCCCAAAAAAGAATTCTAGTTTCCAAGTGTTTCATACGTAACTACGGGGCTGGGCAAACATTGGTTTACAGTCGTGAGTACGAGAAACACAGTGTATTCTTGTGTGATTATGTAGTGATTCCTGTATCATTTTCCATACGGACAACCGTACACCTACATTTGCCAACCCCTGTCTTGTGTATATTAGTGCCGAGGCTTAACAAATTGAAGTATTAAAGGGAATGCTCGACGAAAGTCACAATTTTAATTGTAAATGGTTTTTTTTTCCCATTTAAAGCTTACGTGTCATGGGTACTGTGAATATATAAACACAGTCCTTTTTATTTCATCATATGCTTGCCGAAAGAATATACGCAACAAACAGTCTCAAATGCTAATCTGAGAGCTAATATATGTTTGTTGATTTCAGAGAGGAAGGGAGAGGGAGAGAGACATAGAAACATCCATGATGAGAGAGAATCATGGATCAGCTGCCTCCTGCACGCCCCCTACTGGGGATGGAGCCCACAACCCGGGCATGTGCCCTTGATCGGAATCCAACCAGGGACCCTTCAGTCCACAATCCGAACTCTGTCCACGGAGCCGCACCAGCCAGGGCTCCGAGAGCTCATTTAAAGCATAGCCTCTTGTCTGTTCTCCTTCTGAAAGGAATCCTAAGAAAAGCTATTGCTTTAGCCCAGCCGTGGGCAAACTACGGCCCGCGGGCCGGATCCGGCCCGTTCGGCTGTTCTATCCGGCCCGCGGAGCCGAAAGAGTGGAGGGTTCTCTTGCTCTCCCCTCCGCTCCTTTACTTTGAATTCATATTAGTTCACACAAACACTCCATCCATGCTTTTGTACCGGCCCTCCGGTCCAGTTTAAGAAACCATGGTGGCCCTCGAGTCAAAAAGTTTGCCCACCCCTGCCTTAGGATATGATGAACAGCTCCGTTGACCAAAAAGTATTTCCTATGAAAGACCGTCTACACTAATAAAAGAGAAACATGCAAATTGACCATCACTCCGCTATGCCCACCAGCCAATCAGGAGGGAATATGCAAATTAGAAGGACAAAGATGGCAGCCGCCCAGCTGCTCCAGGTACGGAGTGGCCGAGCAGGGCAGGACGCCTGCAATGAGAGGGAGGGCGGGGGGCGAAAGGATCTACAGGAGCGGTCAGCGAAGATGAAGATGGCAGACTCTGGCCGGAGCGAAGGCCTGGGTCCCGGGTGCCGGAGGAAAACCGGTGCTGGAAGCCAAGGGAAGGAAGGCCTAATGCACGAATCTCTTCGTGCAACGGGCCTCTAGTCTTTCTATTAGCAACCCATTCACTCCCCCCAACCACCCCTCCTCCCCGCTTGTTCTTGTAAACACTTTTTTTTTTTTTTTATATATATATTTTATTGATTTTTACAGACAGGAAGGGAGAGGGATAGAAAGTTAGAAACATCGATGAGAGAGAAACATCGATCAGCTGCCTCCTGCACACCCCCTACTGGGGATTTGCCCGCAACCAAGGTCCATGCCCTTGACCGGAATCGAACCTGGAACCCTTGAGTCCGCAGGCCGACGCTCTATCCACTGAGCCAAACCAGTTTTGGCTGTTCTTGTAAACACATTTGTGTTGGCTTTGAATGATGGGTATTTGAAACACGTTGATTCTCCGTTGTACGTTTCTTGTCGTAGATGAATCAAGATTGAACATCTGTGGTTCCGTGTGGCTTTCCTTTTTTTTTTTTTCCGGTTGTTAATTTAAAATTAAAAAAAAAAAAAAAAAAAAAAGCAACAACACAAAAAAAACGAACTCTCCTGAACGGCCCTCGGGACATCCGGCCCCTCGCTGTTGATGGTTCGATTACCGCGATCGCCCGCAGCGTCCGAGGAGTGCGAAGAAAAGAAATTGCTTTCCTTGTCAAGGTGTTTTCAATTCAATTCTCACCCATTAGCCCTGTTTGGGTACGTTTGGACTCACAGCTATCAGCTCGGCATTACCCGATCAGGTGATTGATGAAGGTTTTCCCTTTATGACCGTAGGTCTGGCTTCAAGGGCCTGGCAGAAGCCAAGTGATACATTAACCTGCTACGCATTAGAGTTTCAAGTTCGTGCACGTCCCAGGGTCATTGCCTGAGCTGGAATTCCCTTACCTCTGAGCAAAAAGAGCTCGCGCCGTTTGGAGGGCGGGAAGCTAAGGCGAGATCCTTCTGGGAGGAAATGGTCAGAAAGGCCAGAGTTCTCGGGGAAGTTGCTTCTATGGCTCGAGTGTCCGAGAAGGCCCAAGATAATTTGACGGTCGGATTTGGTTTGATTCTCTGAATGATTCTTCCAGGGAAGGTGGTCACAGTGGGATCGTTATACAGGGGTCCTCACACTTTTTAAACGGGGAGCCCGTTCCCTGTCCCTCAGACCGTGGGAGGGCTGGACTATAGTTTAAAAAAAAAAACCTATGAACAAATTCCTAGGCGCACTGCGGGCCCAGGACGCGTCGGCTGCTAAGCAGGACAGGCAGCGGCCCCCGGCGGGCCGGATCCATGTCCTCGGCGGGCCGCCTGTGGCCCGTGGGCCGTCGTTTGAGGGCGCCTGTTCTAGGAGATGCTTTTGCACCCCTTGCTTGTGGTATGTTGTAGGAGGTGAAACAGACGGACAGAGTTTCCCAAATTGCCTGCTTTTTTGTTCTCAATGTGCGCGTTATGTAACGTGGTCAGTAGACGCCTGCCTCTCCCATTTTGCAGCTGGAAATGAAGTAAGACACCTTAAAATACTAATTTCTCTCTCAAGGTTTTTGTATCTGTAAGTCAAACTCAAGAATTACTTTATTGATTTATTTATTTTTAATATATTTTTATTGGTGTCAGAGAGGAAGAGAGAGGGAGAGAGAGAGAGAGAGACAGAAACATTGATGATAAGAGAGAATCATGGATCGGCTGCCTCCTGCACGCCCCCACACTGGGGATCGAGCCCACAACCTGGGCATGGGCCCTGACCGGTCAAACTGTGACCTCCTGGTTCCTAGGTCAACGCTCAATTCCTGAGCCACGCCGGCCGGGCAAATAAGAATTATTGTAGATCTAGAATGAGAGGGTTGTTGATTTGAATTTATGAGTAATTAATATCTTTTTTCCAGGTTTCTTCACATAACAAATTCCTAAGTATTGTTCAGAGCACGTCTGTAAGGGTTTAGGCCAGGGGTGGGCAAACTTTTTGACTCAAGGGCCACCATGGGTGCTTAAACTGGACCGGAGGGCCGGAACAAAAGCATGGATGGAGTGTTTGTGTGAACTAATACAAATTCAAAGTAAAGGAGCGGAGGGGAGAGCAAGAGAACCAGATAGAACAGCCGAACGGGCCGGATCCGGCCCGCGGGCCGTAGTTTGCCCACGGCTGGTTTAGGCCATTATTTACAAAAAAAAAAAAAAAAAAAATTACGTATTTGGTTATTCCTTAATGCAAGGGGAGAACCTGAGCTGCCTCATGTCATCATTCCAAATGCTCCATTTTTTTTTATCTTGCCTTATTCCCCAGTCCCACAGTCTTCAGATGCAGGCGGCCGATTGTCCACTCAACACATGGTGCTCACGTGGTTAGGTGTAACGTTGAGTAGGTATGGGTTGGACAGGAAAAAGTAACCTCACTCCCCTTTGTACGCGCTTCCGATCAGCACATCATACCTGGAACCACATTTCTGTTTCAATTCTCTCTCCGTCACGCGTGGCCGACGGAAGCCTCAGACCCGACGGGATCTGGCAGCGCTTTCTTGCGCCTCGGCGGTTGGACGGTCAGGGGGGCAAACACCACAGCGCTGCCATTCAAGGCGAGGCCGGGCATCTTTAGAAAGGCGCTTGGACCGTGTTCAGAGGATTTTAATGACGGTGGCTGTAACAGTGTTTTGGGGGTGTGTGTGTGTGTGTGTGTGTGTGTTTTGCCTCTGTTTAATGCCATGTATCAATTCTTTACAGATCCTGTGGTTTTGTGGAAATTCCCAGAGGACTTCGGAGACCAGGTTAGAATCCCATCCTTTCTTAAAAATATATATTTTATTGATTTTTTTTACAGAGAGGAAGGGAGAGGGAGAGAGAGATAGAAACATCGATGAGAAAGAAACATCGATCAGCTGCCTCCTGCACACCTCCTACTGGGGATGTGCCCGCAACCAAGGTACATGCCCTTGACCGGAATCGAACCCGGGACCCTTCAGTCCACAGGCCGATGCTCTATCCACTGAGCCACACCGGTCAGGGCGACTCCCATCCTTTTTTTTTAAAAAAAAAAAAAAACACTGAAAATCGAGTACTCTGCTTATGACCGCTGTTGCTGCTGCAGCTGGGACCCACGAGTTGCTCTCAGTGTTTCTCTGATTAACTCAGAACAAAGGTCATGAGGGCATGAGAGAGAGGGACGTCTTGTAAACTTACCCGGAGGTGGGGGAGGATGAAGCAAGTAGGACCGGAATGTTCAGTGTTACCATAGTTTCATACTCTCTAGACATCTAGCTATGGGTCTATATTTCGGACCACTTACACATTTCCCATGGGAAAAACCTGACGACACCATTCTCTGTTGAATACCCCCTCTTATTTATGTCTACGTAGAAGTACGTCGTGACTGCTATCCACAAGGGATCGGTTGCCTCCGGTTACAGGAACATCCGAATCCCTTACATCTGTAAAGGGCATTGACAGTCTTTTCTCGCCCCGGCCCGTGTGGCTCAGTTGGTTGAGCATCGTCCTGTGCGCCTAAGGGTTGCCGGTGGAATTCCCGGTCAGGGCACATGTCCGGGTTGCAGGCTCCAGCCCGTGGAGGGTGTGCAGGAGGCAGCCCACTGATGTTTCCCTCTCACATCGCCGTTTCTCTCTCTCTCTCTCCCTCTCCTTTCCTCTCTCTCTCTGTACATCCGTGGGTAGGAAGAGTATTTTCGTACTTTCAAGGAATTCTCTTTTGTAGCTTTACTAGAGGCCCGATGCACGAAGATTCGTGCAAGAATGGGCCTTCCTTCCCCTGGCTGCCAGCACCGCCTTCGCTCTGGCCGGATCCGCCTTTCCGCCGCGGCCCGGGGCTGTCTTTCTGCCTTCCCACGCTGCCCAGAGGCCTGGAGCGGCTGGGGTGGTGCGGAACGCCTGTGTCCCACCCGCCCCCGGCCGCTCGGCGCCTGCATACGCAAATTAACCCACCATCTTTGTTGGGTTAATTTGCATACTCGCTCCTGATTGGCTGGTGGGTGTTGCGAAGGTACGGTCAATTAGCCTGTTACTCTTTTATTAGCGTGGATTTTCTTAAAAGGAAACGAGAGACTTCAGAACGCATTTTCCCCATTTGTATTTCAAATCACGGTCTTCAGTGATTCCTTCAGTGTTGTGTGTGACCAAAGTGATGAATTACTTTGACGTGACGCGTGTGAATCGAACAAACTTTGAACAATTTACGGTATAGATGTATCATTCTGAAATGAATGATATGATATGTGGTTAAAAATGCAAATTTACGTTTCGATAGAAACGAGCCCTTTTGACGGAAAATGAGGAGCAGGTTCCTTTTCGTTATCTGCCAAGAAATGGGATAAAACAGTCCCCGTCACGGCTGAAATGATAAACGTATAATACTGCACGTTGAACCATAAGTGACACTCACAGATAGGATTTTCATGGTTCTCATCGTCGACAGACATGAACGCGGACACACGCCTCTGTGTGAAGCAGTTCATTCGGAAATGAGTACACGTAGCCCTCGCCGCTTTGGCTCGGTGGATAGAGCATCGGCCTGTAGACTGAAGGAGTCCCGGGTTTGATTCCAGCCTATGGCACTTTCCCTGGCTCTAGTCAGGGCATGTGCTGGAGTCAACCAATTGATGGGTCTCTCGTACATGGATGTTTCTCTCTCTGTCTCTCCCTCTCTCTCCTACTCTCTAAAAATCTGTGGAAAAATAGCCTCGGTGAGGATGAACAACAACAAAAGAAACCATTATAGGCACGTGGTTTTGAGACTAGTCTTTAAGACCAGGAAATTGCACTGAAAATGCAGGACATGGGCGTGCAGACGGTTAACGCGTCTAGAGCAGCCGTGGGCAAACTACGGCCCGCGGGCTGGATCCGGCCCGTTCGGCTGTTCTATCCGGCCCGCGGAGCCTAAAGAGCGGAGGGTTCTCTTGCTCTCCCCTCCGCTCCTTCACCAGCAGCAGTGTTAACATGGCAACGTCGGGAAACTCGGCCGCAACTCCTTCTTCTGAGTGGGCGGATTTATATCCGGATTTATATCCGCCATTCAGTAGAAGGAACAACCTCTCCATCTTCCAGAGGCTCCTTGGAATGCCCGCGGACGCGTCCCCCGACATCACCCTGGGAATGCGGAGACTCGTTACCGTGGTGATGTAGGGAGACACGCCCCTGGAGAGCACAGTATCAGAGCATTAGCTAGAAAGGAGACCAACAACACTGTTCCCACTGAAGGTGATGTTTTAAAGACCAAAAACCTTTCAACCCAGTCTGCATTGCCATCTACATCTACGTCCCGGGCATAATTTGGAAGTTGCACTAAAGAAAATGTTTAATTTACTGTTTACACATTTTGTTCTTTTCTATTTGTTTTAGTTTTAAATTATTTTATTATATTTAAGTTTAATTGGAAAGGCTTTTGTACCTTTCCTTTGTTAGGCAATTTTATTTTGCCTTGGCCATCTTCAATATAAGGTATGTTACTGTGCTATGATTCCTCCATTTTTTGAAGTTTCAAATTATAATAATTAGTGTTTACATTCTTCTTGTTAAAATGTTTGAAATGAATAAAACTATTGAAATAAAAAAAAAAAAAACAGACCGTACCCTTTTATGTAATGATGTTTACTTTGAATTTATATTAGTTCACACAAACACTGCATCCATGCTTTTGTTCTGGCCCTCCGGGCCAGTTTAAGAACCCATTGTGGCCCTCGAGTCAAAAAGTTTGCCCACCCCTGGTCTAGAGCAATCCACGGCTGTTCTTCCACAAAACGAGGGTGTGCGCTGAGTTGGGCTTAGCCCTTTAGAGAAATAATCCATCTGTCAATGTCTCACGTCTGTGGAAAAAGTCCCTGCAGTGAGAACACGGCTGGACATAGGCAGTTGAATTGGGTTTGCCCGCAAGTCGTGGGCAGTCTAATGAGAGCCTTCCCGACTCACGTTGCCATTTGGAAATAGTGTTCTCTCTTTTTAAAAATATATATTTTTTTATGGATTTCAGAGAGGAAGGGAGAGGGAGAGAGAGACCGAAGCATCCACGATGAGAGAGAATCATGGATCGGCTGCCTCCTGCACGCCCCCTACTGGGGATGGAGCCCGCAACCCGGGCCTGTGCCCTTGACCGGGAATCGAACCGTGACCTCCTGGTTCCTAGGTCGATGCTCCACCCCTGAGCCACGCTGGCCGGGAGGTTCTTCCCTTTGTCTTCTCAGTTCTCTCTTGGACTGACCTCCTGTCCCGGTCTTTGTGGGGTGAGTGTGTGTGTGTGCGTTCCATCGTGTAAGCCACCCCGAGGATTCTGGGGCATCTGAACACTCCTAACGTGGGGTTTCCCGTGAGGGGGACAGTGTCCTTTCTCAGGGACACCCGTTCTGCTGGTCCTCTCTGCGACCTCTCCACTGGTGCGGGGACTTTCTCAGTCGTGGCTGAACGGCTGCTTTGTGTTCTCTGTGGGTGAGGTCAGCCCTCACGTCCTTAGTACAAGACTAAACCAGTCAGCTATGTAGGGGTGACGGACCTTCATGGCCCCGGATCCCAGTCCAGAGCTGTTCTTGGGGACCTTCGGGGGTTGGAGCTGAAAGAGGCTTTAGATACCGCTGTGTCTCATGACTTTGACTTTATGTCTAAAGAAACCCAAACTTGCCCGGTTGCTGTGGCCCACCCGCTGAGCGTCGACCTGTGAACCAGGAGGTCGCGGTTCGATTCCCGGTCAGGGCACATGCCCAGGTTGCGGGCTGGATCCCCAGTGTGGGGCGTGCAGGGGGCAGCCGATCCGTGATTCTCTCTCATTATGGATGTTTCTATCTCTCCCTCTCCCTTCCTCTCTGATATCAATAAAAATTAATAAATAAATAAATAAATAAAAGAAGCCCAAACGTTATATGTGAATCTGGCCAAGGGCCTTGGAGAATGGTGTTTGCTAAGTTCTTCTTTCATAAAGGAGACCTACAATATTTGAAAATAAGTGATTAAATCTTAATACTTTATTTTATTTTATTGATATTTTACAGAGAGGAAAGAAGAGGGATAGAGAGTTAGAAACATCCATGAGAGAGAAACATCGATCAGCTGCCTCTTGCACACCCCCTACTGGGGATGTGCCCGCAACCAAGGCACATGCCCTTGACCGGAATCGAACCTGGGACCCTTCCGTCCGCAGGCCGACGCTCTATCCACTGAGCCAAACCGGTTTTGGCAAATCTTAATACTGTAAAAAATATTTAAATAATCATGGATATGTGTTTTTTACAAGTTTTTTTTTTTTTTTTTTTTTGCTTGTTTGGACATGGTTTTGTCATTTTTAAGTCCAAGTTGATCACATACACAGAAAAAAATAATTTAGCTGCTTCCTCTACTAACTGTTGCTTTTCTAAAAGAAAAGAATTCAATGTGTTGAGTCAGTTTTTGAGGTGTGGTGGTTCATTTTCACTTCACTACCCCTGTGAGTATAGACCAGGGGTCCTCAAACTTTTTAAACAGGGGGCCAGTTCACTGTCCCTCAGACCGTTGGAGGGCCGGACTACAGTTTAAAAAAAAAAACTATGAACAAATTCATATGCGCACTGCGGGCCCGGGACGCGTTGGCTGCTAAGCAGGACAGGCAGCGGCCCCCAGCGGGCCGGATACATGTCCTCGGCGGGCCGCATGTGGCCCGCGGGCCGCAGTTTGAGGACCCCTGGTATAGACATTCTATATAAACCATCTTTTTAAGACACATGGAGTTTCAATTTTTAACGAAGTAAAATTTTGTAAAGAGAGATGATCGTATGAGAATTATAATGACCTCAGGAGTTCCTACTTTGTTTCATATTCAGATATGGCATCAGGGATCTAGCTTCGTCACCCTACAATAGCCACGATTTCTTATCCAGGTTTTAGTACACCGAAGGTTATCTGTTTTGTACGTTCTTGTGTCTGCAAAGGAAGAATCAGAACAAAACATAAGCGCAAGCATGTGGGAAAGTGCTTCCGATTAAAGCTATGATTATCGTTATGATTATACTAGAGGCCCGATGCACGAAGATTTGTGCAAGCATAGGCCTTCCTTGCCCTGGTGGCCGGCACCGCCTTCATTCCGGCCGGAGCTGCCTTTCCGCCTTCGCTACGGCCCGGAGCTGCCTTCCGCCTCTCGCCTTGTCGTGGCCATTTGCATGGTCCCTCCTTATTGGCTGTGGGCGCTGCCATCTTTGTCGCGGTGTTATGGTCAATTTGCATATTCCATCTTTATTAGATAGGACTCTTCTCTCTATCCACCTGTCGTTGTACAGGCAAGATGGGTTTGTCTTGTCGATGCAGTGTTAGGAAGCTCAAGGCAAAATGGAGTTGCATTCTGATTTTACCTGCCTGCTGCCTTAAAGTTACTACTTGTAACTTTTGACCATCTTATTGCAGACCGGGAAACTAATTTGGGGAAAAACAGCAGGATCTTTTAGAAATTTTGCTGCATTTTAGACATTTTACTGGAAAACGGGGCTGTGGAGCGTTTCAAACTCCCATTGAGAAGAATATTTTCGCATACATTCTAGATCATAAAATGTGAAAGGCCCTGCAGTATTGATCTTATTTTTCTGCCGGAGGGGTGGACAGGTTTTATTTGAGTGAGCGCTCAGAAGCGAGGTCTCTCTTTATTTTTATGGCGGTGAAACGATAATAACTACGCAAATGCTGCCATCGTTCCCAAGAGGTCTGACATCCCTCAGCCGCCTGTCGAAATCCAGTGATAACAGATGCCGTGGGCTTAAAGAGAAAAATGCCGTTTCACGGAAAGTTACTTTCTCTGGGGCGGTCAGTATTTGCCCAGTAAACCTGCAATTGGGTCCTAGAAAGTTCTGAGCCTTTGAGAGAGAAAAAAAAAAATTGAAAAAATGAAATTTTTTTTCAAGGTGACATAACAGAGGCCGATGAATCAGAAGCAGTTTTCCCCGAGTCAGGAGAAAAAGAAATTAGACGATCGGGGCATTCACGTCTCTTTAAAAGGAAGGGAAAGTTCACTACGAGACAAAGGATAGAAAGAAGAATAACACGGTCAGATGTCACGCGATGAAACAATCGAAGTCTTTAAAAACTGGCGTACCGTCAGTAGGCGGTCCTGTGAAACAGGTTCCTCCGACATCATTTTATTTATTATTATTTTTTAAAAATATATTTTATGGATTTTTTACAGAGAGGAAGGGAGAGGGAGAGAGAGTTAGAAACATCGATGAGAGAGAAGCATTGATCAGCTGCCTCCTGCACACCTCCTACTGGGGATGTGCCCACAACCAAGGTCCATGCCCTTGACCGGAATCGAACCCGGGACCCTTCAGTCCGCAGGCCGACGCTCTATCCACTGAGCCACACCGGTTTTGGCTTATTATTCTTTTTTTTTTTTTTTTTAGGGATAGGTGTACGTCCAGAGAGGTCTGTGGGTTGCCAGGATGAGCCCACGACCCGCTCCATGCCACCTTCCTGGCCTCTTCCTCCCGTTCTTCCCGGGAACACGGGTCACGGAGGGGCTCGGTTAAAGCAACACGCCTGCCCTGCCGCTGGGGAGGAGGCGTGGACAGGCAGGCGCTGCTCTCTCTCCGCATTTTCAAGTTTAAAAACACAGCCCCTCGCGAGCTGAAAATGTTGAACTTGGTCAACATATGGTACCAGCCAGCCTCCTCCCCACCCCGTTCTTTTGTGGTCGTGGGATTGTTACCGGGCTTACTGGCCCTTGGTAACCCCCCCTGCCCCCCCGTTCTGGAGGTGGGGGGGGCCGGCCACCCTGGGGAGGCCCGGAGGAAACAGCAGCGTGGATTATGGAAATATGGACAGATCTCAAAGGGGGGGGACCCCTGTGAACGGACGGGGCTCAGAGGGAAGGCAGGCACACCCCTGAAAAGATGATGGAATATGATGCAGAAGGGATCGTTTGAAATCTTTCAGGCCAGCTGCTGTGTCTCGGAGAAAGGCGGTGTGTGTGCGTGTGTGTGTGTGTGTGTGTGTGAGAGGGGAGAGCGCAAGGGGGCCAGATTAGCAGTATTATTTATTCGATCCGTTTTCATTTTCCAGGGAGATAAGATATGTGCATTTTAATAGGCTGCGCTGACGTGAGCCTTGTTAAACCGTAAAGACGTGATCGTGCCGGGGAGGGGATGCCGGAGGACTCTGGCAGGATGTACGGGCGATGGGGGTGCGTGTTGAACCTTTAAACAGGCGTAATTTCAGAAATTAACTTCACGGTGGCGGTCTCAGAAGGACGTTCGCGGGTACGGATGGGGACTGTGATGATCTGTGACCTCCGAAGGGTTTTCTGTGGCTTTTAGGACCTTGTTATTCAAAATGCGTAGTGACGTGTTTATTCATGTGTGTTTTTCCAGACAAGTGATAAGATTGCAGCTTCTCTTGGTAAACCTACTAATTGGTAATGTACATCTTTTTTTAAAAAAATATATATATATTTTTTATTGATTTCAGAGAGGAAGGGAGAGGGGGAGAGAGAGAGAGAAACACCCATGATGAGGGAGAAATCACTGATCGGCTGCCTCCCACACACCCGCCCCTCCTGGGGATCGAGCCTGCAACCCCGGCTTGGGCCCTTGACCGGGAATCGAACCCTGACCTTCTGGTTCATAGGTCAACATTCAACCACTGAGCGCCACGGGGGCCAGGCAACATAGGTCTTTACCCTTAACCCAGGGGTGGGCAAACTTTTTGACTCGAGGGCCACCATGGGTTCTTCAACTGGACCGGAGGGCCGGAACAAAAACATGGATGGAGTGTTTGTGTGAACTGATATAGATTCAAAGTAAAGGAACGGAGGGGAGAGCAAGAGAACCCTCCGTTCTTTCGGCACCGCGGGCCGGATAGAACAGCCGAACGGGCCGGATCCGGCCCGCGGGCCGTAGTTTGCCCACGGCTGAGTTAGCCTGACTGCCCAGGTGGCGTGGCTCAGTGCTCTCACATCAACGTTTCTCTCTCGCCCTCTCCCTCCCCCCCTCTCTCGAATCAAGAAAAAGGTATTTTTCTAAAATGTAGTAGAAATTAGAAATCACCGCAGGCTGAGAAGACTCCACGGCAAGAAGTGAGAGACCTGAAGGCTGGTCGTACCGTCAAGAAAACGTTTAGCGAAAGGAAGAACTACGTTCGCTTTACTTTCGAGCTGAACCGAGGTTGACTCTTCCCCTTACAGGATTCCACTTAGTCTGCTGTTACACCTAAGGCACCCCTGTTTCTTTAAATGACTCCTTATTTTCCATATCTATAATAATAAAAGGGTAATATGCTAATGAGACTGGACAGCCGGACGACCTTCCCGATGTCATTCCGGAGGAAGCCGCGGCAGCGGGGGCTGAGGCAGAGGCATTTAGGGGCGATCAGGCAGGCAGGCAGAGTGGTTAGGGGCGATCAGGCAGGTGAGCAGTTAGGGGCAATCAGGCAGGCAGGCAGAGTGGTTAGGGGCGATCAGGCAGGTGAGCAGTTAGGGCAGCCGTGGGCAAACTACGGCCCGCGGGCCGGATCCGGCTGTTCTATCCGGGTCTCTTGCTCTCCCCTCCGCTCCTTGACTTTGAATTTATATTAGTTCACACAAACACTCCATCCATGCTTTTGTTCCGGCCCTCCGGTCCAGTTTAAGAACCCATGGTGGCCCTCGAGTCAAAAAGTTTGCCCACCCCTGAGTTAGGGGCTATCAGGCAGGCAGGCAGAGTGGTTAGGGGCAATCAGGCAGGTGAGCAGTTAGGGGCTATCAGGCCGGCAGGCAGAGTGGTTATGGGTGATCAGGCAGGCAGGTAGAGTGTTTATGGGCGATCATGCTGGCAGGCAGGCATGTGGTTAGGAGCCAGCAGTCCCGGATCGTGAGAGGGATGTCTGACTGCCGGTTTGGACATCCCCCGAGGGGTCCTGGATTGCAAGAGGGTGCAGGCCAGGCTGAGGGTCCCCCCTCCCGTGCACGAATCTCGTGCACCGGGCCTCTAGTACCCCAATAAAAGAACAGAGAGCATAAGCAGGAGGTACGAGATGATTTATTCAAGGGGAGTATCCGCTCTTCCCTGAGAAAGCTTATCCACTCGCTGCCTGGACACCCTTTCAGGTTTACGGAGTGAAACCCTTCGCAGATGGCCCCGAAAAGGAAAGGATGTTTTCTCTTTAAGGTCACTCAGGCCAAAGCAGACGAGGCCAGGAGTGACACACGCCCGCTGCTATTCGGCGAGACCTGTTTGGTGGCTTTCTGTGTGTGAAAAGAACCAGTGTTCGCGGTTCAGTTTCTCAGAGAAAAGAGTTCGGAGTACAAGAACCGAGACCAAAATCGGCACCTTTGTTTAGAATCTCAGCCAGAGGCCCCAGAGGACGTCAGCAGGGAGTGTTGAACGCGATGTTCAGTCCGGCAGGTGGAGGGATGTTCTGTAAGATAATAGCTCCCAGTATTTCTAGTTAGAATTTCAAGACACACTCCTTAAACACACACGCACGCACACACACTCAGGACTTCAGATTTAATTGTCCTTTGACATATTCAAAGTCATGGGCGTGGACAATTGTTTATAAAAGGCAAAGCTTGTGTAGTTTAAGAGAACCTAAAACAAAGAAACAAACAAACAAAAAAAAAGTAGGAAGACCAATATGGATCTTCCGTGAAAGTGGAGGGTGAAACCGTGGTCTCTCTGGTTGCTGTGTGCCTTTGACTCAGTGCCATGTCCTGTCTTTGTCTTCCCCGAGCCCAGAGCCTGTCCCTGGGGTACCAGATGTTGAGGCACCACCTCCTGGATGTCTCCGCTTTGACTCCCCCATTTATCTTCGTCTTGTGCCCTTCTCGGCATTCCTGGAGCAGCTGTCACTGTCTGACTCGAGGCCGCCCATCCCCTTGATTATTGCAAAATCCTCGTGGCCTCTGACTCCCCAGCCCTGAGTCTTACCCTGTGAGAATCCATGCTACACAGGAGACCAGACGGATCTGTCTAAAATTCAAGTGCAGTCACGCCCTCCCCCCTTTTTAAACCCTTCAAAGCCTCCCTATTTCTCTTAGGTAGGGTGACCTTAATTTGTTATCCAAATGGAGATACTTATTTATTAACTTACTAGAGGCCCGATGCACGAAGATTCCTACAAGAATGGGCCTTCCTTCCCCTGGCTGCCGGCACCGCCTTCGCTCTGGCCGGAGCCGCCTTTCCGCCCGCCTTCCCACACTGCCCAGAGGCCCGGAGCGGCTGGGACGGTGTAGAATGCCTGCGTGGCTGGCGATGACGCAAGTGTCCTGCCCCGCCCCGGCCGCTGGGTGCCTGTGTATGCAAATTAACCCGCCATCTTTGTTGGGTTAATTTGCATACTCACTCCTGATTGGCTGGTGGGTGTCGCGAAGGTACGTTCAATTTTCATCTTACTCTTTTATTAGTGTAGATATTTGACCGATAACTTTTATATGGTGCTATGCCAGCCGTGGGCAAACTACAACCCGCGGGCCGGATCCGGCCCATTCGGCTGTTCTATCCGGCCCGCGGAGCCGAAAGAGCGGAGGGTTCTCTTGCTCTCCCCTCCGCTCCTTTACTTTGAATTTATATTAGTTCACACAAACACTCCATCCATGCTTTTGTTCTGACCCTCCGGTCCAGTTTAAGAACCCATGGTGGCCCTTGAGTCAAAAAGTTTGCCCACCCCTGTGCTATGCCAATCCCAAGTGCACAGTGAAATGAGTTTTGACGGATGCCTACGCCTGTGTAACCCACATTCCTTTAAAGACACAGACTGTTTTCTGTCATTCCAGAAGGTTCTCTCTTACTGATTCCTGGTTACTTCCTGTGCCCCCTACCCCACCCCGACAGCCCCAGACTACCACTGTTCTGAATTCTGTCACAATAAAAGATAACAGTCGATTTGTGGGTGTCGAACCATCCTTGCCTCCCTGGAATAAATCCCACTTGGTCACGTTGAAGGATCCTTTCCGTGTATTGGTGAATTCAGTTGGCTAATATATTGTTGAGGATTTTTGCATCTGATTATCGGGGGTACTGGCCTGTAATCTTCTTTATTTGGGTGTTGCCTTTGTCTGGTTTTGGTATTAAGGTCAGTCATGCTGGTCTCGTAAAATAAATTTGGAAGTATTTCCTACTCTTCATTTTTTGGGGATGAAGAATTTGGGAAGGATTATTTGTAGACTGCAGGGTCTTACCGGGTAGGACCGATACACCCGTGCAAGCAAAATTTTTGAAATTTACATGTCAACAGCACAGTTTTGTTGTTTTTTTTTAAATAGCACAATGTGTTGGCTTCGTGGCTATTATTTGCATCTTCCAACCATAAAAAATTCCTTTTAAAGTGTTGATTGAAATACCAGTAACCTGATCGGAGTTAACCACCTCAACCGTTTCTCGTGTCAGCGTTCACGGTCCCGCAGCGATTCCCCTCATTTAAGGGGGGAGGAGGAAGGAGACATGGAACGATGACAGGAGAGTAAAAACCAAGAGAGAGGTCCCGCCGTGGGCTCCCTTTCTCAGACGGTCGTTCTTTGGTTTAGGAGTGGCTTTGACCTCTGGCCGATTCGATATCATGAGAAAGACATCAGTGGGGATTCTGGGGAGGGTTCCCCCACCGATGAGCAGACTCATGGCTAGAGATGCCTCTTTGGGCTCAGCTGGAACTGCGGGTCACGTGTTGACTCCCCGCCGCTCATTTTTGTGACCCTGCGTGGAGGTCGCCGAGGACACGGCCAACCCACTCGGGGCAGCAGAGCAGGAGGACGAAGACTCCTGAGCCCTGAAGGAGGATGGATGTTGGGTCAGTCCGTCCCCGAACAAGTCTGCCTTGTCACTTCCTATTGTGAGAGAATTCTGTTCCCTGTGTTCGTTCATGAAGCACCCCTCCCCGGTACAGTGAGTCTTCTTCCTTCGTGACGGACGCCATTCGGCCTATGTTCAGAGTCAAGACCCTGATGGCTGTCGGGTGCTTATAGATGCTCTACACGGAGTAGCCAGATGATGATGATCCCTGAACGCATAATCATCTGGCCACTCAGTGTCTATCCTATAGAATAAAAGGCTAATATGCAAATTGTCCCCTCGACCAGGAGTTCGACCAGCAGGCAGGCCGGCCAACCGCCCATGGCCCCTCCCCCTGGCCAGGCTGGCCGGACCCCACCCATGCACAAATTCATGCACTGGGCCTCTAGTATATATATAGATATACACACTGAGTGGCCAGATGATGATGATCTCTGAACGCATAATCATCTGGCCACTCAGTGTATATCCTATATAAGAAAAGGCTAATATGCAAATTGTCCCCTCGACCAGGAGTTCGACCAGCAGGCAGGCCGGCCAACCGCCCATGTCCCCTCCCCCTGGCCAGGCTGGCCGGACCCCACCCATGCACGAATTCATGCACTGGGCCTCTAATATATATATATATATATATATATATATATATATATATATATATATACACACACACACACACACACACACACACACACACACTGAGTGGCCAGATGATTATGCGTTCAGAGATCATCATAATCTGGCCACTCCGTGTATATGCTCAAATGTGCTTTGAAAAACCCTCCCAACTGCCGAAACCGGTTTGGCTCAGTGGATAGAGCGTCGGCCTGCGGACTCAAAGGTCCCGGGTTCGATTCCGGTCAAGGGCATGTACCTTGGTTGCGGGCACATCCTCAGTGGGAGGTGTGCAGGAGGCAGCTGATCGATGTTTCTCTCCCATCGATGTTTCTAGCTCTCTATCCCTCTCCTTTCCTCTCAGTGAAATATCAATAAAATATATTTAAAAAAAAAAAAAAAAGAAAGAAAAACCCTCCCAACTGATGGTGATACTTTTTGTATTTTTTTTATTTTTATGGATTTCAGAGAAGAAGGGAGAGGGAGTGAGAGATTTGGGACCGTTGTCGTTATTGAACTAGAATTAGGAGATACACTTGACATATTTTAACTTTAAAAAAAAAAAAAGTAGATTCTTAAATGCTTGTTCCCCCTGTTAGTTGATGGATTTATAATGCTGCACGGCAACCTCAGGGGACAGAGAATTCATACACCGTGGCCACGCCAGCCGCGTGCTCGCTCTTCTCTCGCAAGAGCCCCTTGGTCCTCATCCTTACGGGGACGGAGGCGGGACAGAGGCCCCAAGAAACAGCGCTTGCTTGTCATCAGCCCTGCGCTTCCTTTTGCCCGATCGTGGGTGTGTTGTTTGCGGGGCGCATGCAGGTAGACGGGGTGCTGCCCGTTTTATTCCGCTGCTCGTAATGGACATTCTGTTTCCTCCTTCTCGTTGGCTTGATTTTTAACGTTGTCCATTGTTTCTCTCTCGTCGATGTTTCTAACTCTCTGTCCCTCTCCCTTCCTCTCTGTGAAAAATCAATAAAATATATTTAAAAAATAAATAAATAAAAATAAAGTAGTCCAGGGAATTTAAGAGGATTTTGAAAACCCAAATCGTTTTTTCTCGGTGAAGGAAACGGGGTGTTTTGTAAAGAACACAAAAAAACCAAAAACCTGTAGAAAACGGGGGGTGGGGGGAATTAACGTTTGAAAGAGTATTATTATTATTATTTTTTAAATATATTTTATTGATATTTTTTACAGAGAGGAAGGGAGAGGGAGAGAGAGTTAGAAACATCGATGAGAGAGAAACATCGACCAGCTGCCTCCTGCACACCCCGTACTGGGGATGTGCCCGCCACCAAGGTACATGCCCTTGACCGGAATCGAACCCGGACCCTTCAGTCCGCAGGCCGGCGCTTGTCCACTGAGCCACACCAGTTAGGGCTGAAAGAGTATGATTACCTTAAACCTTTACATCTTCTGTGGGTGCTGGCCTAGAAGTGTGTGTGTGTCTGCGTGTGTGTGTGTGTGTGTGTGTGTGTGTGTGTGTGTATGCGTATGTGTGACCCTATACACTGTGGTGGGAAGATCAGACTGTATGAACCCTTTCAATCAATGCAAAAACACAACTTCTAATTGACATTGTTGTTAAAAGCATCCCCCCAGAACGAATTGCATGTGTCTTATTTCTCCCTCCAATTCTTTCCCTTCCTCTCCTTCCCTCCACCTCTTTCTCCCTCTCTCTCCTGCTCGCGCTCTCTCTCTCTCTCTCTCTCATTTTTTTTTTAAACTTCAGTGTGAATAGCACCTGTAATTAAGGCAGACACGGGAGCCGAGGGAGCTAGGTAGGACCCCCATCTATTGATCTGTGTGAGCCTGGCTGCCCCTGTCAGGGGAGACACAGGCCACTGCAGGGCGGCTTTGTCAGCGCAGAAGCCGAGAGGGTTTTTTTTCTGGGCTGTTTAGACGCCGCCGGCCTCTGGGCCTGCTGGCTGGTTGAATTTTAAAGAGCGCGGAGGTTTAAAGGCTTGTCCCCCGAGGCGCGCTTCTGCCAGTTGGGAAGCGAGCTGAGGCTGTGTGGCAGCAGGGCCTGGTGTGTGTGTGTGTGCGCGTGTGTGTGCGTGTGTGTGTGTGTGTGTGTGTGTGTGTGCGTGTGTGTGTGTGTGTGTGTGTGTGTGTGAGAGTTGCTGGTGGAAGGAGGGGGTGGGTGTGAAAGATGGAACCTCTAAGGGGAGAACCTTCTTAATTTGAGCCTTAAAATGGATGTGAAAAAAAAAATTGATGTGAAATTGATTCCTAATTTTGGTATATTTAGAAGCAGGCAATGAATTTTGTATATCATCTATCTATCTATCATCTATCTCTCCTCTATCTATCTAATCTATCTATGTTAACTATCTTATCTATTTTTCTATCAAATATCTATTTTTCTATCTATCATCTATTTTTCTTTCTATCATCGAACCATCCTCTATCTAATCTAGCTTACCTAACTTATCTATCTACCTATTTATCTATCATCTGTTTTTCTATTTACTATCTACTGTCTATCATCTATCTATTTTTCTATATATCTACTATCTATTTTTGTATCATCTATTTATCTATTTTTCTATCTATTATCTATTTTTCTATTTACTATCATCTATTTTTCTATCTACTATCTATCTACTATCTATTTTTCTATTTATTTACTATCTATCTACTATCTATCTATTTACTATCTATCTATCTACCTATCATCTATCTATCTATCTATCTATCTACCTACCTACCTACCTATCTTCACGGAAATGATATGAACCCTTTTGCGGGGAGGGATCTCAAGGGTGTTCAGAGGGGCAGTCAGGGTGGTAAGTGGCTTCCCAGCACCAGAGAAGGGTGAGCGATGGTCCCTGAACTGCCCTCATCGGCCACGAACCGCGTCCAGCGGGTCATTTACATGATTTCAAGGTTAGGGTGCTTGTCATTACACTCCGCACAGCGTTGCCAGTGGTGAAGCCGTGAGCTCTCCCCACACGCAGGGTCCCGCTTTCCCAGGCCCACCTTCCTGAGCGGACCAGGGCCCCCCCAAAGGCAGAAGACGGATCTTCTAGGACCAGGGCCCCCCCCCCCTAAAGCCAGAAGACGGATCTTCTAGGACCAGGCCCCCCCCACAAGGGCAGAAGACAGATCTTCTAGGACCAGGGCCCCCCCCAAAGGCAGAAGACTGATCTTCTAGGACCAGGGCCCCCCCCAAAAGGCAGAAGACGGATCTTCTAGGACCAGGGCCCCCCCCAAAGGCAGAAGACTGATCTTCTAGGACCAGGCCCCCCCCCCCGCTAAAGGCAGAAGACGGATCTTCTAGGACCAGGGCCCCCCCCAAAGGCAGAAGACTGATCTTCTAGGACCAGGCCCCCCCCCCAAAAGGCAGAAGACGGATCTTCTAGGACCAGGCCCCCCCACAAGGGCAGAAGACGGGTCTTCTAGGACCAGGGCCCCCCCCAAAGGCAGAAGACGGATCTTCTCCCGCCTCCTTTCCTTGCAGCCTCGGGCCGTGGCTGGAAGCTCTCTTCGGAGTTGGGGCTCCTCAATGTTTTATTTGTCACGGAAACCTGACCGCCCTCTGCGTTTCAAAAGAGAACCTGAGAGGCCCCCCTTCAGAACACGCACGCCTCCGCTTCTGTATGGGGTTTAGCGATTGAGAGATGGAGGATGTCTCTGGGTGTACGTTTTAAGGGTAACGAGGTCCCAGGGAAGGTCATTTTTTTTGGGGGGGGGGGTCATGCAGGGGCTGTGGCTACTGCATTAAGATATTGGCCCTTTTCTTATTTTTTTTTTTTAACGGGAAGAGGCTCATGCATCTCTTGCGACATCCCTGGCTTTGAACTTGTCTGATGTGCTGTCGTCCGTGGTGAGGTTTATGTTAAGGACTCAGGCTGCGTCGGGTAGTTGGTTTCCATAGGTAACCAACCCAGACCTTCCTCTGTTTGGGGACCAGACGCCTGGCCCCGTGAACACGTGCATTTTGTTCTAAACTGTGAGCACACGGGGGATCCCTCAACGCGTTCAAACCTTGTTTTAGAGCAGACGGAAGGCCGCCGCCGGGTCTCCGCATGAACCGGGTCCCTGTCTGCGCTTTAACGGAAACATGGATTTTCATAGGACCCCCCCCCCGCTCCCCCGCCCCTTCAAAGGACGAGACGCTGTGCTGTTTTAGGTGGAAAGGCTGCGTGTCAGACAGACACGGGAGGGTTTCATTCGAGATGGGACTGGGGGTTCCTGCCGCCGAGTTTACCAGGGGTTCAGTCCCACCAGGGTCTCTCTGTAAACCGCTCTCCTGGGGGACGGGGGGCTCCCCCCTCCCGGTAATCCATTCTGCCGCGAGCTGCGTCCCCCCCCCCGCCCCCCCCCGGCCCCGCCTGCCATTTTAATTGAAACAACATTTCTATTTCTGCGCCAGGGTCTGTCAGAAGTCCCCGTGGCTGGTCTGTGGGCCCGGTAGCCTCCCCATATGGTGCGGCGCTTCTTGTAAAATCCATATGGCCTTGTGGAGGGGACCCCAGCGGGGATGTGAAGGGTGTTAATACCCTTCAGGCCAGACCTCTCTGCCTCCTGGGGCCCCGGGGCATTGTCCCTGCAATCTGCCCTCGCACCCCCTTCCTTCCTTCTTAATAATCAATTAGGTCGTCGCCCAACCTGGGCTATTTTGCTTAAGAAAGGAGCCATTTTATTTTATTTTATTTTATTATTTTATTTTATTTTATTTATTTTATTTTATTTATGTTATTTTATTTTGTTTTGTTTATTTTATTTTATTTATTTTATTTTATTTTATTTTATTTTATTTTATTTTATTTTATTTTGTTTTGGTTTTTGTTTTATTTTATTTATTTTATTTTATTTATTTTATTTTATTTATTTTATTTTATTTATTTTATTTTGTTTTGGTTTTTGTTTTATTTTATTTATTTTATTTTATTTTATTTATTTTATTTATTTTATTTTATTTATTTTATTTTGTTTTGTTTTGTTTTATTTTATTTATTTTATTTTATTTATTTTATTTTATTTATTTTATTCATTTTATTTTATTTTATTTATTTTATTTTATTTATTTTATTTTATTTATTTTATTTTACTTATTTTATTTATGTTATGTTATTTTGTTTTGTTTTATTTTATTTTATTTTATTTATTTTATTTCATTTTATTTTATTTCATTTTATTTTATTTATTTTATTTTATTTATTTTATTTTATTTATTTTATTTTATTTATTTTATTTTATTTATTTTATTTTATTTTATTTATTTTATTTATTTTATTTTATTTTATTGTATTTTATTTTTTTCCTAGGCGCTGTCTGGGAAAAGGTTTAAGGGGCGTCTGTATACACACCCTAAAGCTCTCTTTTTTGTTTGTTTGTTTTTCCCACGTGCCTTCGCAGGAAGTCCTGAGGAGCGTGCCCAAGTTCTGCTTCCCCTTCGACGTGGAAAGGTACGTCTAAGTCACCCCCGAAGTCCCCTTCCCCCGTGAAGCGATTGCATTTTTAGAAAAATAAAATGAAATGTCCTTCCTCTTTGTCGCCTCCAACAACAGCAGCCACAACAAAAGGCGGGCGTGCGGCTCGTACCTCGTAGCGGGAGGGCAGTTCGGCCCCCTTCAAACCCTGAGACCTCTGGCTTCCTCCGCTGTGGTCCCCGAGGGTCCACTTCTTCCTTTTGTGCTTCAGGGCAAAGGCTCTGCACCAGCAGCAAAAAAAAAAAAAAAAAAAAAAAAAGGATTAATCAGACCTTATCAGAGCCTTAGAAGGGTGTCTTTAAAATTAGATGTACACGTCCCGGCTTCCATTCCCCCCCTTCGCCCCCCCGATCGAAAGGACCATCTGTGTGATGCTGTCACCCTGGCCCCGAGTTGTCTTCCCTGAGAAGAGCTTTAGAGGAGAAAACAGGGCCCTGTCCGGGTGCCCCCGGGGCAGCTCTTGGGGCGCGTCTGAAAAATCTCAGGCCTCGTGCATTTCGCCGAGTACATACCTGGGCGCAGCTGGAATATCGCGGGGTACCCAGCCCTTGGAGCACAATAGCAGACCATGTATTGTGAGGTTTTTTTCATGGGTTTTCACACCCTATTCTCATTTGGTGTTTTTTTTTTTTTTTTCTTTAAGAGCCTGGTAGGAGGGGATTCTAAACAAAAATATATTTTAGCCCTGGCCGGTTTGGCTCCGTGGATAGAGCGTCGGCCTGCGGACGGAAGGGTCCCAGGTTCGATTCCGGTCAAGGGCATGTACCTTGGTTGCGGGCACATCCCCAGTGGGGGGTGTGCAGGAGGCAGCTGATCGATGTTTCTCTCTCATCGATGTTTCCAACTCTCTATCCCTCTCCCTTCCGCTCTGTAAAAAAAATGAATAAAATATATTTTAGGAAAATATTTCACTCAGGATGAGTAAAAACCTGAACTTTTACTATATATATATATATATTATGTGTAAATATGTTTTTATGGATGTCAGAGAGCGGATAGGAGAGGGAGAGAGAGATAGAAACATCCATGAGGAGAGAGAATCATGGATCAGCTGCCTCCTGCATGCCCCCCACTGGGGATGTGCCCGCCACCAAGGTCCATGCCCTTGACCGGAATCGAACCTGGGACCCTTGAGTCCGCAGGCCGACGCTCCATCCACGGAGCCACACCGGTGAGGGCGCCCTTGCTTTTCTACACGAACGTTCCTGCCCAGGGCTGAGGCGCGGGCTGTCCTGTGTTCCAGGGTGTCTCAGAATCAGGTGGGGCAGCACTTTGCCTTCGTGCTGACGGACATCGAAAGCAAGCAGAGATTCGGGTTCTGCAGGCTCACCTCCGGCGGTAGGATCTGCTTATGCATCCTCAGGTGAGCACTTGTTGTGGGGGGCGGGAAATAAAATCCAGGCACAGAGCAGAACTGTCTCTCTGTTGTTCTTTGGTGTGCTTGGGAAGCTTACAAATCTATATATATATAAAAGCCTCATACGCAAAGTGTCCCCGCGGGAGTTCGACAGACCGGGCGTTCGATCGCTCGCTATGACGTGCGCTGACCACCAGGGGGTGGCATGGAGTAACAGAAGCCCCGGCGTGTGGTTGGCAGCCGCTAGGGACCCAAATTTTGTGCACTGGGCCTCGAGTTGGCGTATAATTGCCTTCTTATTTGTTTTCTCTACATCCAAGTAAGTGGTAAACCTGAAAAAAATGTTTTTATTGGTTTCGGAGAGAGGAAGGGGGAGGGAAAGAGAGAGAGAGAGAGAGAAACATCCGTGATGCGAGAGAATCACGGACTGGCTGCCTCCTGCACGCCCCCTGCTGGGGATGGCGCCGGAAACCTGGGCGTGCGCCCTTGACCGGGAATTGAACCGTGACCTGTTGGTACATAGGTTGACACTCACCCACCGAGCCACACTGGCTGGGCAGTTGTAAACTAATTTTATTCATTTTCTCTATGGAGCATCTGCGAGGTGTCAAGATTGACCAGCAGCAGTAGAATTTTTCCTGAAAGCGTTCGGCTCTTTGTAAAGATTCGTTCTTGTGGGTTTCCTTCTGGAAGATGAAATAGCCCGGCAGGAGTTCACAGAGTACATGTCTCACAGGTGACAGAGGGTGCGGGACTCCTACATGACTGTGTTCCTTTCTCTCCCTGGCCCAGCACTCGGGTTTCTGGACGTGACGCGCTGCTTTCAGGCAAAGGTTGCAAACTGGTGGATCGAAGGGTTTAGAGGCGTTTTCTTCTTTGGTCACACGGTGCGTTACACGTTTCAGAAGATGTTTCCGACCTGACGCACGTCAGTGAAATTTTGCATAAAATCCCTGTTCCTCATTCCGTTTGCCAAATGGGAACGTTGAGCAGCACGGAAGGCGTTCCCAGGAGCAGCGGGAAGCTGAGCCCCAGGCT
>NC_137780.1:1912743-2016534 GCF_963455305.1 Plecotus auritus
GAAATCAATAAAAATATATTTTAAAAAAAGAGAGAGAGCCGAAACCGGTTTGGCTCTGTGGATAGAGCGTCGGCCTGCGGACTGAAGGGTCCCAGGTTCGATTCCGGTCAAGGGCATGTGCCTTGGTGGCGGACACATCCCCAGTGGGAGGTGTGCAGGAGGCAGCTGATGGATGTTTCTCTCTCATCGATGTTTCTAACACTCGATCCCTCTCCCTTCCTCTCTGTAAAAAAATCAGTAAAATATATTTAAAAAAAATAAAAATAAAACTTTTTTATCTTCCCAACGGACACTAGGTGCCGTGAAGCAATCACTTCCCACTTCCCCTCCCCCACATCCCTGGCAGCATCCATTGTGTTCCTGTCTCCCACTGCCCACACCCCACTGGGACACGCCAGGGGTCCCACTACCCACACGCCACCCTTCCTCCCCGGGATCCACTGCCCACACCCCACTGTGACACGCGTGGCTCCCATGGGCCACATAGGACTATGTGCTTCCTATGACTGGAATCATACAATCTTTGTGCTTCTGTGCCTGGCTTATGTCACTAATCATGTTTTCATGGTTCATCCAATGTTTAGCCTATGTCCGAATTTCTTTCCTTTTTAAAATATATTTTATTGATATTTTACAGAGAGGAAGGGATAGAAACATCGATGAGAGAGAAACATCGATCAGCTGCCTCCTGCACACCCCCTACTGGGGATGTGCCCGCCACCAAGGTCCATGCCCTTGACCGGAATCGAACCCGGGACCCTTGCGTCCGCAGGCCGACGCTCTATCCACTGAGCCACACCGGCTAGGGCTCTTTCCTTTTTTAAGAAAATATATTTTTACTGATTTTAGAGAGGAAGGGAGAGGGAGAGATAGAAAACATCAATGATGAGGGAGAATCATGGATCGGCTGCCTCCTTCTAGGGATCGAGCCCTTAACCCGGGCATGTGCCCTGACTGGGAATGGAACGTGACCTCCTGGTTCATAGGTCGACGCTCAGCCACGGAGCCACGCTGGCTGGACAGAGTTGCTTTCCTTTTCATACTGGATAACATCCCACTGTAGGCACAGACCACATTTTGCTTGTCCGTTCATCTGTAGGTGATCACGTGGGTTTTTTTTCACCTTTTGGCTCTGGTGAGCAATGCTGCTATGTGCATGGGTGTGCAAATGTATGTTTGAGTCCCTGCCTTCAGCTCTTTTGAGAATATATTCAGAAGTAGAACTGCTGAGTAATACGGTGATTCATATTTAATGTTGTTGTTTTTTTATAATTTTTTTAAAAATATATTTTATTGATTTTTTACAGAGAGGAAGGGAGAGGGAGAGTGAGTTAGAACATCGATGGGAGAGAAACATCCATCAGCTGCCTCCTGCACACCTCCTACTGGGGATGTGCCCGCAACCAAGGTACATGCCCTTGGCCGGAATCGAACCTGGGACCCTTGAGTCCGCAGGCCGGTGCTCTATCCACTGAGCCACACCGGTTTTGGCAATATTTAATGTTTTGAAGAATTGTGTGATCCGTATAATTTTGGTGTTCTGAGAAGAGAGGACATAAGACTACACTTGTGTCCTTTGTTAGAGGAAAAATATTATAAGTTCATGGTATTAATAACCAGAAGGAAATCTTTAATTTTAATTATTTTTATTTTTAATCGAGTCCCATGGGTTATTTAGACTGATATTTAGATTTTATCATTCAAGTTATCCTTACCCAACCTACAGCGGGCAAGTACAAAGGATTTTTAAAAGCTGGATTTTTACAAAATTCGTGTAGCCATAGGAACTTTATTCAGAGCATCGATATCATCCAGAATATTCTGTGGCACATTTCATTGTTGAAATGGTAAAGGGATAAAGTCTTTATTGTCTTCTTTTTAGGTCATTCCAAAGAGAATTTCAGATAGGCAGTTCGGAGTGCACGCTTTTGCATACGTGCATAGCGATCGGAATGAAATTTGATGACCAAGTTAAAGAACATGGCCATGTTCGAGAAATCATGTGTCTCATGTCCAAATCCCTTCAAATTAGTTGTTACTTTCCTTAAAGAATTGCCTTTCCTTTCATTTATTCTCCCAACCTAAACATTTTAAGAGAGAATGAAAATATGTATTTAAAAAGCTACCTTCCTATATTTATTACTGGATTTGCATGAGTAATTCAGAAAAAGTAAGTGTGCACATTGAGATACATTTTAATTATAAAAATATAGGAGGTAGATCTGTTATATAATTTATTTAATTCCATTTTATTTATTTTTTTTGTGGGTCGAGTGGTGACCAGTTGCTACTTAGAAAAGAAATATTTAGGGTAACCTCTGTGTTGGATCTTAGTATGATACCTTAAGTTATACTTATTCCTTAAAAATTAGGATTGAGATTTTAAAATTAAAATAGGAGGTGGAAGCTTTCAGTATCTGGTGAATTGTTATTGCTGTTTTTATACAGTTCCCTTGTTCTTGGATTTAATGCTTTCAATCATTTCTTCCCTTAGATACCAGTATATTTTATAAGAATTAAATGTTGCCATGGGGGGGGGCAGGTAAAGGCATGTACTGGGGGGGAGGGGAGGCCGGGGGGGGGGGAGGTCAATGGGGAAAAAAAAAAAAGGAGACATATGTACTACTATTTGTAATACTTCAAACAATAAAAAAAATAAAATAAAAAAGAATTTTCAGATCATATAATAAATAAATAAATGTTGCCAGATATATATTTATACCAAAGATAAGGATTGCTGTTATTCTTTCTGGATAAAGCCGTAGGAATATCTTTTCCAGATTTATTAGGTTGAAATATTGGAATTTTAGGTATTCGGAACATTTCTGTGGAAATCCGTTGTAGAGAGCCAGTCCGACATGAGAAGGCACGGTGCCTGACTTGATCAAACCGTTTCAAATCATAGTTGCTTCATATGCCCTTGACTGCCGAAACCGGTGTGGCTCAGTGGATAGAGCGTCGGCCTGTGGACTGAAAGGTCCCAGGTTCGATTCCGGTCAAGGCACGTACCTTGGTTGCAGGCACATCCCCAGTAGGAGGTGTGCAGGAGGCAGCTGATCGATGTTTCTCTCTCATCGATGTTTCTAACTCTCTGTCCCTCTCCCTTCCTCTCTGTAAAAAATCAATAAAGTATATTTAAAAAAAAAAAATATGCCCTTGACTTACAGAATTTACCTCTTCGTTGACTGTAGGAAAAGGATCTGAATGCAACGCTCACAGCGCTCTATAACCACCCAGTCCCCAAGGCCAACAGCCCTGTCAACCTGAGCCTGGTGAGTACACAGGCAGGTGATTGATCTGCGGGAGGAGTTACAGACGTGTCTCCGTTAAGAGCACACGCGCCTTTAAGAAACTTGATCCTACGGTCGCTCCACTCCCAGGAAGACGTCAGTGCTAGAACAAACATCACAGGGAGACCTCTGGGCCTGCTTTCACGATCCCGACCTAACACGTGGGATGTGTATCTTTTTTTAAAAAAAAATATATATATTTTATTGATTTTTTACAGAGAGGAAGGGAGAGGGATAGAGAGCTAGAAACATCGATGAGAGAGAAACATCGATCAGCTGCCTCCTGCACACCTCCTACTGGGGATGTGCCCGCGACCAAGGTACATGCCCTTGACCGGAATCGAACCGGGGACCCTTCAGTCCGCAGGCCAACGCTCTATCCACGGAGCCACACCGGCCAGGGCTAAATCACTTATTTTTAACCACTGGTAGCGGTTCTAGTATAAAACTAGGAATTTTGTTCCTCCCTCAAATGGAAAGACATTTCTGTTTTGTTTCCAGAATTTCCATTAGAAAAATGTGTGCGGAAGCACTCTGATTTTCTTACCGTCTCCTATTTCGTACAGTCTCCATGTTCCAGATTTCCCCACGATTTGACGTGACGACCGCTAGAATATCGCAGCGAGGCTGTGAACGTGTCATGTCCCATGTAAATGGTGATTTGGAAGCCGTCTTTCAGAATCTTTACCTACCCACAGCCTTCTCCACTCTCAGGAGAGACTGAAAATACGCCCTTTCCGATCACCCTAACATACCCCGAGCAGACCCGCACTCAAAATCCCATTTATCTTCCGTGCTCTTCAGATATTTTCAGTGGGCAGTGTGGCTAGGTGGGTTCGGCTCAGAGACACCAGCCAGGCGTGGGCCCAACGTCCCCCGTGAAAGTAAAATATTCATTTTTTTTTTTCCTCTCTCACCTGTCGTAAGAACCAAGAGCTATTTATTGCCAGTGAGCAAGTTCTGAGAGATCAGCCATCCCTAGCACCGGTGAGTTCCCGGGGCACCGGCTTCTCAAAAATCACTCTCCAATCGGGCAAAACACTGGACTGCTTTCGCTGTGCCTTTCAGATTCGCTCCCGTCTTTGGGAAGCGGGGCGTGGGTCCCTCAGAAGGAAATGGATCACGTGGGCTCTATTTTCTGTTTATACGCTCTTTGAAAGCCCAGCTGTGTGGAATTCAGTCCCCTGGAAAAAATCCCCTCCAAGTCCAAGTGGGGAAGAGAGACCGAATCCACGCATCTTCTCCGTTGTCAGAAGCAGTGATGTCAAAGCGCATTTTGGGACTGAGAATTCTGCCACCTTTTTTTTTTTTTTTTTTTTTTTTTGGTCACAGGGTCCCTGGAGACCTTGCGATTTCTCTCCTCTTGTTCTCCTACCCTGGAAAATTACGAATGGCCTGTGGGAACTAGCCAATATTGGCTCGAATAGCCCTCCCCCCGCCCCCCCCATCTTTAATCCTAAAACAGTAGTAAATATGTCCCCCCCTGTGTGATTCAGATAGTAAAGTGGTTTTGGAGATGGATATGAACAGAAAATAAAACAATTCTGGTGATTCACTGGCACGCTGATTCTGGGTGGGAAATGTGGGGGTGGGAGCGGGCAGGCATACAAACGGTGTGCTTTTTTTTTTTATCCACATCCATCTGTGAGCTGTCCTGTTGCTTTCAATATCGAAGCTGATTCGTGTTTGTTGAGGGGATTGCGTGAAGGCCACAACATTTGGAAATGAGTCCGTGTATTTTTAAGAAGTCTTTAAAGACTTAAAACTTGTTTTATGGCGGCCTCCTAAATCGTGTAGTGACGGATATGTCCAAATCTGTTGTGACTGTCCATAGGAAAATCTTAGATTTTGGTATCTTTTTGGGTAAGCAAGCCTTATTTAGGCAGTCTCCCTAAACTAAATGTGTTTTTAAATATATAAATATAAATAAGTATATACAACAATGAAGAGATATATATCTTAACAGTAATAGGCTTTTTGTCTTAAACTGTTTTTAGGACTTCCATTTTAATTTTAAAATTGAATATTTTCAACCAACACTTAATTCTTTTTTAAAAAAATATATATTTTATTGATTTTTTACAGAGAGGAAGGGAGAGGGATAGAGAGTTAGAAACATCGATGAGAGAGAAACATCGATCGGCTGCCTCCTGCACACCCCCTACCGGGGATGTGCCTGCAACCAAGGTACATGCCCTTGACCGGAATCAAACCTGGGACCCTTCAGTCCGCGGGCCGACGCTCTATCCACTGAGCCACACCGGTTAGGGCAACACTTAATTCTTTATATGAGAAAGTGATTGTTGAATCTCCTTTAAACCTCATTTAAATAATCTCTCAAATTCAACAAATCCTGAGCCCTGGTCCTCGGTATTTATAAACTCAGTTGCTCTATTTTTTTCTTCTTTTTACTCCACGTTGTATGCGATCCTGTCCAATTGTGATTCTCCTTTCCTCGTGTGCTTCCTTCCATCCGTTAGCACTCCTACTTCATCGCCCCCGACGTAACCGGACTCCCAACCATCCCCGAGAGTGTAAGTTTTCTGCGTCTTATGTTTTTTATTTAGTCACTGTATGGGTTTTATTTCTTTTGGTCTCACTGTTTAAGGATTCCTGTGTAAAGAGGAGTAATGTGGTTATCTCTCTCTCTTTTTTTATGTTCCTGCTACTTTACCCCCTTCTGAATATCAGGGTGTAGTCAGGAAAATGGTATGAGAACCATAACTCTTTCCATCTATTGAGATAGTTCAGGGGATCATACACGGAGTGGCCAGATGATGATGAGCTCTGAACGCATAATAATCTGGCCACTCAGTGTATATCATATAGAATAAAAGGCTAGTATGCAAATTGTCCCCTCGACCAGGAGTTCGACCAGCAGGCAGGCCGGCCAACCGCCCATGTCCCCTCCCCCTGGCCAGGCTGGCCGGACACCACCCATGCACGAATTCATGCACCAGGCTTCTAATATCTACACTAATAAAAGAGTAAGATGCAAATTGACCATACCTTCACGACACCCACCAGCCAATCAGGAGTGAGTATGCAAATTAACCCGACAAAGATGGCGGTTAATTTGCATAGGCAGGCGCTGAGCGGCCAGGAGTGTTCCGCACCACCCCAGCTGCTCTGGGCCACTGGGCAGCGTGGGAAGGCGGAAAGGCGGCTCCGGCTGGCGCGAAGGCGGTGCCAGTAGCCAGGGGAAAGGAAGGCCCATTCTCGCATGAATCTTTGTGCATTGGGCCTCTAGTGTATATATATATATATATATATATATATATATATATATATATATATATATATAGACACACACACACACACACACACACTCACACACACTGAGTGGCCAGATTATTATGCGTTCAGAGATCATCATCATCTGGCCACTCGGTGTATATGTCAGTGAGGACCAGGGAGGGAATGTTTCTCCGGAGAGGGCTTGTATGGGTGGGGAACGGCTACAGCAGTGGGAAATATTTTCACACAAATAGTTACTTCAGTGAACTGACCGGAGTATTTCAGATCCCTGCTTCTATCTCTGTTCAGCGCTTAGGTGTCCCGTGCCTGAGTTCTGGATTCCCACTTAGGCGATAGCATCCTTTGTAAGGCCCGAGGGGGTATTAACAAGGAATTATAAAAAATGGCGAAGTTTTGCATTTGATGTCCCAGTCGGTTGGTAGCCCCACTAGAAACATTCTCAGCGCGTTAATATTTATTCCCGGTTACTATCGCGTAGAGAAGTGTACGCGGCTAAGCGTCTGTGGCAACGATGCCTTTGGATGCAGTGAGGAACGGGAGCATTTTCCCCGCGTGATTTTTGGTCTGCTCCCCTTGGGAAGATAAAATGAACTGGTAGAAGCAGTTCGATCGCACGGGAGGGAAACATCAACAGGGGAAACAGTACTTCCAGGAATATCTATCATTTCCTCGGAACGCCACTCCTCTTCCAAACATGTGTTCAAAGCTCCTGAGTGTGTTTCCGAACGCACGCGTGGGGCGCGTGAATACGCCCAAGAAATCAGTTGTGAATCCTCTCGTGTCAAACCCAGACGGTCCGTGGACGGTGCTGCCAGTGCAGACGCGTCCAGAGGGCTCCTGGGAAAGTCTCCGCTCGCTGCTCTGAATGTGGGCCTGAGATGGGCCACCCCGATGCTCAGGGCACCTCCCAGGCCTGAAGCCCACGTGCTGCTCCCTCTAATCTGGGCCCCCTGCTATGTCCTCCAGGCAGCTGACCGACCATGCCTTGACTTATATGACCCTGGACCCTTCCCTTCAGAGATTTTATTTTATTTATTTTTTGTTAATCCTCACCAGAGGATATTTTTCCCCCATTGGTTTTTAGAGAGAGTGGAAGAGAGGGTGGGAGGGAGGGAAGGGGGAGAGAGCAAGGGAGAGAAACATCTATGTGAGAGAGACACATTGATTGGTTGAGAGAAAGGAAGAGGGAGAGGGGAAGGGACTGGGAGAGGGAGAGGGAGAGGGAGAGAGAGAAACATCTATGTGAGAGAGACACATTGATTGGTTGAGAGAAAGGGAGAGGGAGAGGGAAAGGGAGTGGGAGAGAAACATCTATGTGAGAGAGACACATTGATTGGTTGCCTCCCGCACACACCCTGACTGGGACCCTGAATTGAACTTGCAACCTGGGTACGTGCCCAGCTGGTATGGCTCAGTGGTTGAGCATCAACCCATGAGCCACCCTGGTCAGGGCACATGCCTGGGTTTTGGGCTCGATCCCCAGTAGGGGGTGTGCAGGAGGCAGCCAATAGATGATGCTTGTCTCTCAAACATGTTTCTATCTCCCTCTCCCTTACTCTCTCTCTAAAAAAGTCAATGAAAATAAATATATATACACGGAGTGGCCAGATTATTATGATCTCTGAACGCATAATAATCTGGCCACTCAGTGTGTGTGTATGTGTGTGTGTATGCATATATATATATATATATATATATATATATATATATATATATATTTTAAATATATTTTATTGATATTTTACAGAGAGGAAGGGAGAGGGATAGAGAGCTAGAAACATCGATGAGAGAGAAACATCGATCAGCTGCCTCCTGCACACCTCCCACTGGGGATGTGCCCGCAACCAATGTATGTGCCCTTGACTGGAATCGAACCCGGGACCCTTCCGTCCGCAGGCCGACGCTCTATCCACTGAGCCAAACCGGTTTTGGCTATATATATATATATATATATATATATATATATATATATATATATATTAGAGGCCCGGTGTATGAATTCGTGCATGGGTGGGGGCTGGCCAGGGGGAGGGGACATGGGCGGTTGGCCGACCTGCCTGCTGGTCGAACTCCTGGTCGAGGGGACAATTTGCATGTTAGCCTTTTATTATATAGGATGTACACTGAGTGGCCAGATTATTATGCGTTCAGAGATCATCATCATCTGGCCCAGGGGTCCTCAAACTTTTTAAACAGGGGGCCAGTTCCCTGTCCCTCAGACCGTGGGAGGGCCGGACTATAGTTTAAAAAAAAAACACTATGAACAAATTCCTATGCACACTGCGGGCCCGGGACGCGTCGGCAGCTAAGCAGGACAGGCAGCGGCCCCCGGCGGGCCGGATCCATGTCCTCGGCGGGCCGCCTGTGGCCCGCGGGCTGTCGTTTGAGGACCCCTGATCTGGCCACTCCGTGTATATATATAAAAAAAAGACCATTCACTGGGTAAGACGTGTTCCGTGGTCATCGTCACGCGCCGTGACGTGCACGCTGGTTTCTCTCGCACGCAGCGGAACCTCACGGAGTACTTCGTGGCGGTGGACGTGGGCAACATGCTGCAGCTGTACGCCAGCATGCTGCACGAGCGGCGCATCCTCGTCACCTCCAGCAAGCTCAGCACGGTGAGTACCCCCCCCCCGTCTCCTAGGCAACCGCGTCCGCGCACATCACAAAGGGCCCCCCGCATCCCACCCCCAGCGTCACAAAGAGGCCGCGCGCCTCTGCGGACTCAGACCGGGTCCCCGTGTCCCGGGAGACAATATCCACGGCCCGTTGCTGCTAAGTGCCTGTCCCGCGGCTCTTGAAGGACAAAAGTCTGCCTGATGGAAGGCGGCCCGCGATGCATGAAGTCGGGTTAATTATTTCTTTCGGATCCAGGAGATGAGAGTTGTGTGTGTGTGTGTGTGTGTGTGTGTGTGTTTTCCCCTCCTCCCCCTCCGTTTTTCTTTTTAACTCTCCCGAGTTCATTTGACTGCCTCCTGCCATAGAAAGAATTCTGAAGAGCTATTATGAGATGGTGATTATTCACTTGTGGCTTGTTCCCGGGGCGCTTCCCCTGAAAGGGACCCAGGGCCCCCGGAGAATAGCCGCTCTCCCAACCTGGCGATAGATGGATGCCGCTTTGTTGCCAAGCGCTGGTTGGGTAGAAGGTTCTATAGGAGTTGTGACTTGGAGGGGGCTCTTCAGACGGATAATAACTTAAAAGTCAAAGCAGCATTTTTTATTTTTTTTTTTATTTTTTTTATTAATCACACGTTGCCTGCCGCTCACTGAGATGGGCTATGGAGGCTCTTGATCGCCGTGGTGAAGGCGGTGAGAATAGGAGTGTCTTCGGGCCATAGAAAAAGAGTCACCCGTCTTTCGCTACCTTTCCCGTTTTCTGGTTTTTTTTCTTTCTGCTTTCGATACTGCAATTTTTAATATTTTCGATTGACTTAAAAATTTTAATTATCCACTGAGCGTTTAGCGTGATCGGTGCGATACTTAGGGAAACCCGTTATGTAAGATGGCATGGGTTTGCTGCCTTAAGCATGTGGGTAGCTGGTAAAAATAAGGTCACATTACACATGTTTTGTTCTGAAGTAGAAACAAAAAACTGTGAAGTCTGGTATTTCCGAGTAGGGGGAGTTTCAGGATCTCTCTAGGACAGGGGTGGGCAAACTTTTTTTTTTTTTTTAATATATTTTATTGATTTTTTACAGAGAGGAAGGGAGAGGGACAGAGAGTCAGAAACATCGATGAGAGAGAAACATCCATCAGCTGCCTCCTGCACACTCCCTACTGGGGATGTGCCCGCAACCAAGGTACATGCCCTTGACCGGAATCGAACCCGGGACCCTTCAGTCCACAGGCCAACGCTCTATCCACTGGGCCACACTGGTCAGGGCAAGTGGGCAAACTTTTTGACTCGAGGGCCACCATGGGTTCTTCAACTGGACCGGAGGGCCGGAACAAAAGCATGGATGGAGTGTGTGTGTGAACTAATATAAATTCAAAGTAAAGGAGCGGAGGGGAGAGCAAGAGAACCGGATAGAACAGCCGGACCCGGCCCGCGGGCCATCGTTTGCCCACGGCTGCTCTAGGAGGTCTGTTTCGTATTGGATGGCGAGAGAGGTGTTAATCAGAGAGGTTACGTGCCCACCCATAGGCCTCAGGCAGGTCACGTGATCCTGGGTTTTCTGGTTCTAACTTTGGGTTGTTCCCCTGACGCTACCATCGAAAAAACACAGGTTGGAGATTTTGAATTGCAGTATCGACAGGCTCGCTTTTTCAAACAAAATTGAAGATATGTATTATTTTACATCTTGAAAGACACACCACGTGCGCGTAAAGGAGGAAGCGGGGAGGGTGTACTAGGCGGCGACAAAGGTGATTGCTTGCCTGTTCTTAAAGCGATAGCGAGAAATTCAGTCTCAAACTGTATAAATTTGCTTTTCTGCCATTTTTTTAAAATTTACCACTGAGGTAAAAACGAGTCTACGTTCCTCTCCCTCTTCTCTTCATCTTCATCCTTTTTTGAACATGTACACACACATATACATCCATACACATACCTACGCACACACATACACACACACATATACATATACACACCTGCGTCTACATACATATACATACAGGTGAAGTGCTAAGAATTCTATCTACATAAGACCCGGTGATTCTTCCATGATTGTCAGCTATAATTTTCGAATGGACTAGAATCAGGGGTCCTCAAACTACGGCCCCCGGGCCACATGCGGCCCGCCGAGGACATGGATCCGGCCCGCCGGGGGCCGCTGCCTGTCTTGCTTAGCAGCCGACGCGTCCCGGGCCCGCAGTGCGCATAGGAATTTGTTCATCGTTTTTTTTTTAAAACTATAGTCCGGCCCTCCAACGGTCTGAGGGACAGGGAACTGGCCCCCTGTTTAAAAAGTTTGAGGACCTCTGGTAGATGATGCAGTTGGGAGTAAAGACACCTGCCCTTTAACTTCATTTGAATTAAAAAAAATAAATTATTTTAATAAAGGCTTGGTATTGCTCGGGGAGCTGTTTCCCATGTGCGAGGCACTAAACTCCGTGCCAGTGGTTCATGGCCGTTCGTTCGTGAAAGCTCGACGGCAGTGTCGTCTCTAAGTTCCCCCGCTTTGCCTTGGCTCTCTCTCTGGGGCGAAGGGCTGATCACAGACACACAGGTCAAGTTCACGGTCAGGGTCTGCTGCCCGTCTTCTGCGGGGATAGCCCCTTCACCTGGGTCTGTCTTGAAAATTCATGTCTAGATCTGCCACGAATCCTACACACGGTAACACTTACGGTCAAAGACCAGGACCGTACATCAATTGGGGAGGAACTGTTTTTAGAAAGAATTTAATGAAACCTCAGAGACATCCGAGGAAAGAGTAGTTAAAAGTGTCTGTGAACTGACTTGGTGTAAAGCTTATATTTTTTTCTATGCCATAAAGACTAGAATGTCCTTCATCTTTTTTTGTTTTTAATGTTTTTGTTTTAAATATATTTTTATTGATTTCAGAGAGGAAGAGAGAGCGAGAGAGAGAGACAGAAACATCAGTGAGGAGAGAGGATCACGGATCGGCTGCCTCCTACACGCCTCCTACTGGGGATCGAGCACGCCATCCGGGCATGTGCCCTTGACCGGGAATCGAACCCGGGACCCTTCAGTCCGCAGGCCAACACTCTATCCAGCGAGCCAAACCCGCTAGGGCTGTACTTCATCTTAATGCAAGGGATCGCTGCGCTCGTAAAAATCTACGGCCGGAATTTTAATTCTTGAAAGAACACCCATAAGTTAAGGCGTATGTACATTCACTGTTTTATTGTCGTTTGTGGAACTGTGTTTGCGTTTTCACTCTTGGACGTTCATAATTCTATTCTAATCACGCTTGTCCGCCTTACAGCTTGCTGGGGGTTTTAGCACTGATGCGCAGTTTAGAGAATTCAGTTACTCGATGCTCTCTTTTCTTTACATACTGTTTGTAGTTAAAATGGTACTTTTTCATCATCTGTATAGGGATGAACTTGAACGTAAGAAAACTAGTTTTGAGATACGTTAGCAGAAATATTAAGAGTGTCATTATGGCCCGGCAGGCCTGGCTCAGCGGTTGAGCATCGACCTAGGAACCAGGAGGTCACGGTTCGATTCCCGGTCAGGGCACATGCCCGGGTTGTGGGCTCGATTCCCGGTGTGGGGCGTGCAGGAGGCCGCTCCGATCCATGATTCTCTCTCATCGTGGATGTTTCTCTCTCTCCCTTCCTCTCTGAAATCAGTAAAAAGATATTTAAATTAAAATGAAATTTTAATTTGTCCCCCCTCCCTTTCCCCCCGTATTACAAGTGTGGTGTTTTGCTGGGACCCATTATTATGTTTTTTATGCGTTTTGAGTTTCATGCACTGGGACATCGCACCTCTGTGTTTATTCTGTTGATACATCCATCCGTTGTCATGTATACACGGTTGGGGGCGGGCGGGGGGCGGGAGGGTGGAGGGCGGCGTCCTGGAAATCCTGGAGGAGAACGTGGGTGTCATCCATGCAATAGACAGGCAGGTCCCCGCCGGGGGTGCCCCTCGGCGGAGCTTGCGGAACATCAGAGCAGAGGATCCATCATGACCGTACACGCGTACATCCCTTGACTTCTTGCCGCTCTGCGACCAGAGCCGGGAACGTCGCTGTCAAAAGTCACGTCGCCGCGTCTCCAGGCGGTCGGGCGTGCAGAGCTGTCATCCGCCTGTGTGATGGTCCCTCGGACCCCCCTCGAACCAGTCAGCCGGGGCTGCGCGTCTTGTCTCGGCACCAGCGGATCGGCTGGCCTCTGACAGGGCCTCCCCATCACGCTGTCAGTCAGATGCTAACGAGGGTGGACCTCCGTGGCCGGTAGCCGGGGGCGGGGGCCGGGGGGAGCGAGATGCCTCTCTCCAAAGCAGATCTCTCTCATCGTGGGCTCCTGTTCGGACCCACGTTCCGTTGGTACACATCTCCCTCCCAAAGCCGATAAGCACGTCCGTTCCAGAGCCTGGCGTGTGGGCACACGTCCCTGCTGGGATACGCCCGGCGAGCAATATGCCGTGCGTGCGTGCGTGTGTGTGTGCTGGAATCGCGTTAATAAACTGTGATGTCTGCCTTTGTCAGAGAGGCCCCCAGCCATCCCGGCATATGCTTTCGCTCCTCCTCTCATTAATGCCATGCAGGGCACCCGCGGAAACAAATCTCTGCGATGCCCTGGAAAACGGGCCGTTGAAGATGGAGGTTTCACAGGGTGCGTGGGACTGGAAGGGGGAATCCGGGGGATGTGAACCTCTCCATCTGCATCTTGAGGATCCGTGATGTGTCTCTCGCTGGGGTCGGCTGGGTGGGCACTGAATCGGAAGCCCGAAGCTCGGAGCATCTTTCTGGAGATCAGGAACTGAACAGTTGGCGAGGGAGGGAACAGGGGCGGCCCAGGCCCCCTTCTTTGCGAAGATATATATCCGAGCGCACGTCCCGCCTTGTTTGGTCAAGCCATCGAGACCTCTCAGGGAGGGGGATGCTAGGAATTTTAGATTTTTTATTTTTATTTTTATTTTAAAATATATTTTTATGGATTTCAGAGAGGAAGGAAGAGGGAGAGAGAGAATCATCAATGAGGAGAGAGAATCACCGATCAGCTGCCTCCCGCCAGCCCCCCACTGGGGATCGAGCCCACAACCAGGGCCTGTGCCCTTGACCAGAACCGAACCCAGGACCCCTCTGTTCCCAGGCCGACGCTCTATCCACTGAGCCAAACCGGCCAGGGCTAGATTTTTAATTCTCCCCTGAGCCCGGAACAATTAATGATGTCAGCCAACGCGGTCCCTGCTAGTTCTCCTTCCCGGGGTGCTGTGCCATGTGTGTTTCTTCCATTCAGTGCTCAGGGAGAGGGACTGGGGTGTGGCGATAAGACCAGGGGACAGAGAATCACGGGTCGGCCGCCTCCGGCACGCCTCCTCCTGGGGATCGAGACCGCAACGTGGGCATGTGCCCTTGACCGGGAACGGAACGGTGACCTCCTGGTTCAAGGTCACCACGGGGGTGGTCCCGTGGTGTTTCGTTGGCAGGTCCGGCTGGAGGTTCACCGGCGGGAACGTCTAAGACAGGAAAGTTCTCCTCTCGTCTCGTGCTTGTCCGGCCGTCCATTCCAAAGGCTCCCTCTCGGTCGTGTCGTTCGGATAACACGTTTCCAGTCAGGTGTTGTGACTCAGGGTCTCCTCAGGGTGGGCGTGTGGACGCTTTGCATGTGGAAAGGCAGTCGGGAAGAAAGGTCACCGGGCGTGCCTGCCTGGGCTGGCGTCCTGGCGTGGCCGCTTGCTAGGTGTGTGATCTTGGGCAACTGGTCTGCCTTTGCCACAGGGCCCTGGTCCGTCGGGGGGAACACTGAGAATAGATGTGAGTGTATCAGGTTCTCGGAATAGGGCCGGCACGTGGTCAGCGTCCTATGGATGTTTGCTATTGTTGTTAGCATCTGTGACATTCGACCTGGGGGCCTGGGACCGGAAGTTCCAGGTGGCATTATCCCATGACCACGTTCACTACCCCATGACCACGTTCACCACCCCATGACCACGTTCACCACCCATGACCACGTTCACCACCCATGACCACGTTCACCATCCCATGACCACGTTCACTACCCCATGACCACGTTCACTACCCCATGACCACGTTCACCGCCCACGACCACGTTCACCGCCCACGACCACGTTCACCGCCCCATGACCACGTTCACCGCCCCATGACCACGTTCACCGCCCCATGACCACGTTCACCGCCCCATGACCACGTTCACTGCCCCATGACCACGTTCACCGCCCACGACCACGTTCACCGCCCCACGACCACGTTCACCGCCCCACGACCACGTTCACTGTCCCCCGCCTTCGTTGTCAGGTTTCTCCCGTGGATTTCTCGTCTCTCGCCATGGTTCCCACCTGTGCTGACTCTACAATCGCAGAGCGCGGGGAACCGGAATTCCCAGGGACTTTTCCTCGCATTCGTCAGCACTTGGGGCTCTGTCAGTTCCATAGGTTGCGGATAGATAGTCACATGCCACTTGACCAAGATGGAAAGGCATGGTGGCGGTGGTGGTATTTTTTTCTTCTCTTACACCGTTCCTCGGTCTATTTGTTCCTCTCTGAACTTCACGGGGAGCAGCAGGGATGATGAAAGAAGCAGCTGGAAGATACTAGAAAAGCATGTGGTTCCGCCAGCGTGGCTCAGTGGTTGAGCGTCGACCTAGGAACCAGGAGGTCATGGTTCGATTCCCCGTCAGGGCACAGGCCCGGGTTGTGGGCTCCATCCCCCGTTGTGGGGCGTGCAGGAGGCCGCCGATCCATGATTCTCTCTCCTCATGGATGTTTCTCTCTCTCTCTCTCTCCCTCTCCCTTCCTCTCTGACATCCATAAAAATACCTTTAAAAGGAAGGAAAAGCAGTGTGGCTTCCTAGCCTGGTCGCCAGCCAGGCAGAACCTCGGATAATCTAGCCCCCAAATGGGACTGTCGCCACCCTTGAAGCTTCCGGATCCAATAGGTCACGAAGAACTAAAAAGCAAGAAACGTCTTCCTTTCACTGGCTTTTAAACGGAGCTTATTTCCCGATAGGACTTGGTTCTCCTAACCAAACTCCTAAAACGCGTAGTTCATGCCCCTCCGTTGGCACGGATCGCAGAGCGGGGGAGGGATGGGATGTGTCGGGACCGATAGCGCCGTCTTCGTGTCGGGGACAGAGCCCCCGTGTTGACCGTCGTCGAAGGACACCCTTCCTTCGGGAGCCAGTCCAGTGCTCGAGCTGATGCTGAGCCCCAGGGATGAGTCATTCACAACTTCAGGAAGGATGACCCCTCGGGGGCGTCGGGGCCGGATCTGGGTGACGTGTCACCGCGGACTTCGGGCTCTGGGTGTGGCCGGGAGAGATAAGTGACCCCGAGTCCGTTCCTCGCCCGGAGGACGTGTCTTCGTCCTCTGTTACCCTGTCCATCACGTTTCTCCGCCACGCACCCGGGACACCTTTCCAGGGCGTAAGAGGAGGGGTTTTCAGAGCCGTCTCTGGAGAAACGGAGGGACCGAGCGAACGAGCTGCCTTTTCCTTGACTCTTCCCATCGGGAGGCTTGAACGCGACTCCGGTGAGCGGAACCCCGTTTTTATGTCCCTCTGGCTCAGCTGCGGGCGATAACGAAGTCCCTGGTCCGCAGTCGTCGCTCGAAGGAAGCCTTGGCATGCCTCCTGGTGGCCTGTTGGGTGCCGGAATGAAGGCATTTAAAACGAAATGTTGATTGAAAGACGACTGTGGATGAGGGGTCAGAGCTTGCAAAGGGGAAGCACTCAAACCCGTCCATGGCATTCTGCGTGGACCCCAAATCCATCGTTGTTCGCCTGTCATTGATTGAAAACGTAGCTGGCAAAACACCGAACACGCCCGGCAAAGAGGAATACGCTTTTAATCAAAACGTTTGTGTGTTTGGCTCCGATTAGATGATTTTCATGATTTTTTAAAAAAATTCTGTAGGACTCTTTGGCACTTCAGTATAGACCAGGGGTGGGCAAACTTTTTGACTCGAGGGCCACCATGGGTTCTTCAACTGGACCGGAGGGCCGGAACCAAAGCATGGATGGAGTGTGTGTGTGAACTAATATAAATTCAAAGTAAAGGAGCGGAGGGGAGAGCAAGAGAACCGGATAGAACAGCCGGATCCGGCCCGCGGGCCGTAGTTTGCCCACGGCTGGTATAGACAGTGTTGCTATTGAGAGGGAGAGGGGGTGGGAGGAGAGAGCCGAGGGAAAAGGGGGGGATCCATGGTGATGGAAGGAGACTTGACTTGGGGTGCTGAACACACAACACAATATACAGATGATGCTGTAGATTTGTACCCCTGAAACCTCTGTAATCTTATTAACCAGGGTCTCCCCAAGATATTCAATAGTAAGAAAATACTGAATTGCTTTGTATACATTTAATTTTTTTTTTAAACTTTTTTTAAAAAAATATATTTTATTGATATTTTACAGAGAGGAAGGGAGAGGGATAGAGAGCTAGAAACATCGATGAGAGAGAAACATCCATCAGCTGCCTCCCGCACACCTCCCACTGGGGATGTGCCCGCAACCAATGTCCATGCCCTTGACCGGAATCGAACCTGGGACCCTTGAGTCCGCAGGCCGACGCTCTATCCACTGAGCCAGACCGGTTTCGGCTACATTTAATTTTTAAATGAATTTGGTCACTATGTGCACATTTTCATTTCCTACGTAATGAAACAGAAATGATGGTTCATGGAAAGTCTGTGGTCCGTTTTCAGGTGGTTTTATTTTTCAAACCCGATTTCCAAGCCGGACAAAACGCTTTCATGAGTCGCCTTGAAATGCAGACCACAGCAACCCTTTAAAATGATGATGCGTGCTGATTCACTTATTGCTGTAAACATTGGGGGGGGGGGGGCGAAAAATGACCCCCCCTGACAGGAATGGAATTTAAAAGGCACAGGAAGTCACAGGGGAAGAATTCTGCTGTGGGTCCGGAGGACGGAAGAAGAGGGGAAAAAGCGGGGTGGAGGGGTGGGGGGGAGATACCTTTTCGTGAGGCATTAAAAATATTTAATTAGCCACTCGCCAAATCAAAACAATTAAAACGGCAATTCCCTTTGCAATCGCGGCCACGTCCCCGCAGCTGTCTTGATCCACAGCTGGGCCCGCACGTGGGCCTCGGGCCTGAAGAGCCGGAGGAGGAAATTATGATATTCTTGGCTTCCCGCGGCCCAGCTGTCAGGCTCGGGCCCTCGCTGGTCAATAGGGACATCGCATGTGTCAGCGAGCAGCGTCTCTGGGTACCGCGCCCCGCGGTCCGCACGCTGCGGAGGCCCCAACTGTCGGGCGGCCCAGGCCCCCCCCCCCGCCCCCATGCTCGGGCCTGTGTTTCACGCTTTGGCAATCCGCCCTAATGCTCTCCCTCCGGAGCGGCCCCCTCTCCCCCCTCCACGTCGTCGAATCGCGGAGCACGAATCCCAGCCGTGCCTTTCCTACCGTCTCTCCTGCGGCGCCCCCCCCCCCCGCCGCCCCCCTCGCCCCCCCCCCCCCCCGATCGTTCTGTTCCTGTGCTTCGTTCCGGACCCCAAAGCATTGTGTTCAGACACCTGTCTCCCCGAGACGCCCAGGGACCTCCTTGAGCTGTGTCTAGGCTGTGTCTTTTCACGGAGGGGGCGCTCCCCAAAGGGAAGGCTTGTGGCCTGCGGAACTGGCAGAGGGCGTGGGGGGGCGGTCCGGAGATCAGTGGGTGGCGTTATGATCGTCTTGGGGAACGGGGGTTGGGGGGGGGATGTGGTGTGTTTGCAGGGTGCCTGCTCCTCACTCTGGGTGTCCCCCTCCATCTCGCAGTTGACTGCCTGTCTGCACGGCTCGGCCGCTCTGCTGTACCCCATGTTCTGGCAGCACATCTTCATCCCTGTGCTGCCGCCGCCCCTGCTGGACTACTGCTGGTAAGTCCCCCCCACACCCCCCCACCCCGCTCCCAGGCCGGGCCACGTGGGGAGAAAGCCCAGTTCTGCTTCTCCTCCTCTTTGTTTTTTAAATACAATTTTACTGATTCCAGAGAGGAAGGGAGAGGGGGAGAGAGAGAAAAGCATCCGTGATGAGAGGGAATCCTGGACCGGCTGCCTCCTGCACGCCCCACACTGGGGATCGAGCCCGCCACCCAGGCGTGTGCCCTTGACCGGGAATCGAACCCGGGACCCTTTAGTCCGCAGGCCGACACTCTATCCACTGACTGAGCCAAACTGGCTAGGGGGCTTGAATTTCTCCTGGCATAGGGCTGTTTAGCTGTGTTCTTTTTATAATATATATATATATATATTATTGATTTCAGAGAGGAAGGGAGAGGGAGAGAGATAGAAACACCAATGATGAGAGGGAATCATGGATCGGCTGCCTCCTGCACGCCCCCTACTGGGGATCAAGCCCACAACCCGGGCATGTGCCCTGACCGGGAATCGAACCCGGGACCCTTCAGTCTGCAGGCCAACGCTCTATCCACTGAGCCACACCAGCCAGGGCATTTATTGATTTTTTGTGTGTGTGGTTGTTATTTTATTTATCTTTCATTTGTTTTATTTTCCATCATTGGCTTGTTGCTGTTGTTGTCTGGTTTTATACGGCTTGTTTTACTTATTTATTTTTAAATCCTTACCTGAGGATATCTTTCTTTTCTCCCTGTGTTCCCCCATTCGATCTCGGCTGCCCACGAGGACATTCTCCCGTTCCTTTTCAGGGAGCGTGGGGGAGAGAGGGAAAGGCAAAGAGGAAGATCCGTGTGAGGGAGACACAACCACTGGTTGCCTCCTGGACGCTCCCTGACCAGGGCCTCGGCCCAGGTGGGAGCCTGCAACCCAGGTCCGTGCCCTGGACCAGAATCGAACCCGGGACCACGCTCTATCCACTGAACCACACCAGCTAGGCTTGATTTTTATTTTTTTTTTTGAGAGAGAGAGAGAGGAAGAGAGGGAGAGAGAGAGAGAGAAAAAAACATGTATGAGAGAGAATCATGGATCGGCTGCCTCCTGCACGCCCCACACTGGGATGGAGCCCACAATCTGGGCCTGTGCCCTGACCGGGAATCGAACCCGGGACCCTTTAGGCCACAGGCCGATGCTCTATCCACTGAGCCACACCAGCTAGGGTTGATTTTTTTTGAGAGATAGAGGAAGAGAGGGAGAGAGAGAGAAAAAAAAAAAAAACATGAGAGAGAATCATGGATCGGCTGCCTCCTGCACGCCCCACACTGGGGATGGAGCCCGCAACCCGGGCCTGTGCCCTTGACCGGGAATCGAACCCTGACCTCCTGGTTCCTAGGTGGACGCTCACCCGCTGAGCTTGATGTGTACCTGTGCGCCCCGACGCGCTGGCACCTGTTTTGGGGGTTCACGACAAGGGACCGCACGGCGTTTTCCTGGGGTGCCATCCCGGTCCTTTCTAAGCCAGCCCCCCAGCTCCTCTTCCTGCTGCTTCCATGGTAACGAAGGGAGCTTGTTCCCCGGCTTAGTCCCTGGAGTTTTCGGACTGGGTCCAGCCCCTTCAGGAGCCCCTGGGACAAGTTCTCACGCCAGACTGTCCCCTGGCCCGGGGGGTGCCGGGGAGATGACCACCACGTCCGAGCGTCTAGGCCACGAGGATGGGCTCAGCGCTCGGGGGACGGGCCGGGAGGACCCATCCGTGTATGGAGCAATAGCCCTCGAAGACTCGAGCCGCCCCCATGTCAGAGAACGGTGCGGACCCGGCTGCCTTCTGGGGAGCACGGCTTCCTTCTCCCTGCGTCCTTGCAGGCGGTTCTAGTCAGACCGGTCCGTGTGCAGAAGGGAGGCACGTGTCAGAGGCCCTGCCTGCCATGCCATGGTTCCGATTCCACTTCCAAAATAGCACCAGCGCCCTAACCCGTCTGGCTCGGTGGATAGAGCGTCGGCCTGCGGACTGAAGGGTCCCGGGTTCGATTCCGGTCAAGGGCATGTACCTTGGTTGCGGGCACATCCCCAGTGGGGGGTGTGCAGGAGGCAGCTGATCGATGTTTCTCTCTCATAATGGATGTTTCTCTCTCTCTCTCTCTCTCCCTTCCTCTCTCTGAAGTCAGTAAGAACATATTTAAAAGTGTTTCATTTTTAAATAACTATTTATTTGGGTATTTCCTATCACCTTGGTAGACATCTGCCCATTCTCATGGTTTCTTGTCAAACAGAATTTTAATATATATTTTATTGACTTTTTTACAGAGAGGAAGGGAGAGGGATAGAGAGTTAGAAACATCAATGAGAGAGAAACACCGATCAGCTGCCTCCTGCACACTCCCTACTGGGGATGTGCCCACAACCAAGGTACACGCCCTTGACCGGAATCGAACCCGGGACCCTTCAGTCCGCAGGCCGACGCTCTATCCACCGAGCCAAACCGGTTAGGGCTCAAACAGAATTTTAATTTTGAAATGTCAAGTTGAACAATTTCCTTCTTCTAGTTCATGAGAAATGTTTTTTAGATGAGTGGTGAGTCGATTGTATGTGTTAAAAAAATGATTGAATGACTTTATTCTCCGCTAGAGTCTGAGACCCCCAGGGGAGTACACTCTGTCCATATTGTTTACTCTTGGACCCAAGGCCCTCGACCAGAGCACCTGGTGTGCGTTCCGTATTTTAATTAATTTAATATAATATTGTTCTTAAACTCATTTGAATATTTTCTAATTTATTAAAATTATTCTGTTAATAACTATGAGTGTGGGATATAAAGGAAAGGATAATAGTTGAGTGAAAAGACAGAGTCCATGAGCAGAAGGACAGAAATAGGATGATGACAGTGAGGAGAAACTTCGCCCGGCGCACAGTAGGGCTCCATAAGTATTTGGTATTGACCGACTCAAGAAATGTTGCTGATGTAGTAGGGGTGAAATTATGATATATCGAGAAAGTCACAGAAACAAGAATGTAATTGAATAGAAAGATGTACAAAGGAAACATGAATACATTTGATGATTACTGACAATACATTTAACCATGAAGTATATGGAAAAGGTTCAACTCAGGTTATGGCCTAGACCAGGGGTCGGCAAACTCATGAGTCAACAGAGCCAGATATCCACAGGACAACGATTGACATTTCTTTGGAGAGCCACATTTTTTAAACTTAAACTTCTTCTAACGCCACTTCTTCAACATAGACGTGCCCAGGCCGTGGTATTTTGTGGAAGAGCCACACTCAAGGGGCCAAAGAGCCGCATGTGGCTCGCCAGCCGCAGTTTGCCGACCACGGGCTTAGACCCTAATATTCTTCATCGGTCACTTTTTTTTTTTAAGGCATTCCATTTCTCGATTTGCTTAGAAATGATTTTGTGATTTTTTTTTAATATAAATCAACCTTAACTTGAATCTGTTAATGGCCTTTACATTTGAACTGTATACAGAAAAGAATGTAACATACCTCTACGATGCTGCTTTAGAACTGTGCCTTTGCGGTAGAGTTAAGCGTACAGAATGATGTATGTTGTTCCAGTTTTAATGAACTGTGACTGTATGGTTTTCTTAAATGCAGTGCTCCGATGCCCTACCTGATTGGAGTACACTCCAGCCTCATAGAGGTGAGTATCCGTCCGTCAGCCATAAAGTAGTGACCGATTCCTTCATAAAAGGAAAGGTGTACACACTTGTGCTTTGAAAGAATATCCGTCGACTGGCACAAAGCGGTGACCAGCTTTATGTCCTTCTCACGTGGTCCTTTTTACAAAGGTAACACAGGAATACCATCCGTTAAATTTTTTTTTTTTTAAATATATTTTATTGATATTTCACAGAAAGGAAGGGAGAGGGATAGAAAGCTAGAAACATCGATCAGCTGCCTCCTGCACACCTCCCACTGGGGATGTGCCCGCAACCAAGGTACATGCCCTTGACCGGAATCGAACCCGGGACCTTTCCGTCCGCAGGCCGACGCTCTATCCATTGAGCCAAACCGGTTTCGGCCCGTTAAGTTTTTTTTATACCAAATGAGCATCTTCAAGGGCACGGAACCCATGAAAATAGGTTACAGGTGGTAGAAATCACACGGTAAAGTTTTAAATCCGGAAAACTCCAGTTCTCAACGAACCATTATTGGGTTTCATCGTGAATGAGGAAGTACAACGGGAAGGCCAGGCGTGTCTCTAAGCTCCTTGGGGCCTTTTTAGTAACTTTCTCCTCAATCTATGAGGAGGTGTTACACAAGCTCCAATTCCATGCTTATCATGTCATTATTGGCAGATTTTTTTTTCACTAAAATTTTGATTTTTATATAAACGGTGCTATAATTAAAATGTATGTCTATCTACTTACATGCTTTTTTAAAAAAATATATTGTGTTTTGTTTTTTTTTACAGAGAGGAAGGGAGAGAGAGAGTTAGAAACATCGATGAGAGAGAAACATCGATCAGCTGCCTCCTACACACTCCCTACTGGGGATGTGCCCGCAACCAAGGTACATGCCCTTGACTGGAATTGAACCTGGGACCCTTGAGTCCGCAGGCCGACGCTCTATCCACTGAGCCACACCGGTCAGGGCTGGGGATGAATCTTTTTTGTTTTTTAATATATTTTATTGTTTTTTTTACAGAGAGGAAGGGAGAGGGATAGAGAGTTAGAAACATCGATGAGAGAGAAACATTGATCAGCTGCCTCCTGCACGCCCCCTACTGGGGATGAGCCCGCAACCAAGGTACATGCCCTTGACCGGAATCGAACCTGGGACCCTTGAGTCCGCAGGCCGACGCTCTATCCACTGAGCCACACTGGTCAGGGCTATTTACATGCTTTATAGGTGAGGCTGAAGTGAGTAATGTTTCGCATCTTAATTGGCTGCAATTACAACGAATTTTTTTTTTTTTTTTTAAGGAAGAATCACATCGTCTCTTATTCTCTCTCGGTCAAGGCCATTCAAGCCTTGTAAACATCGTCGTTCAAAGCTATGAGACGAGTGACCTTTTCGATCTTCCTTTTAATTCTTTTTATGTAATCACGAGCATAAAAGAGGGCCAGCCGTGTCTTTTGAGAGTGGAGATCTCTTTCCAAAATAAAGGATCAGGACATTTTGTTCTGCTTGAAAACTAGACTTCAGGGAATGCACCCAAGGCGATTAGGAATAAAAATGAGCAGAGGCCGCAAACGGGAGAGCTGTGTGGACCGTGTGAGCACACAGAGGAGTCTAGAGAAAAGGCGTACCCCGTTTCACAAGACCGGGGGGCTGCGGCCGCTGTGGCATCCTCCTGCCTGGATGCTCCGGGCCCACTCTATTTTTAATATATTTTTATTGATTCCAGAGAGAGGAAGGGACAGGGAGAGAGAGAGAGAGAGAGAAACATCCATGATGAGAGAGAGCCACGGATCGGCTGCCTCCTGCACACCCCACACTGGGGATCGAGCCCACCACCCGGGCACGTGCCCTTGACCGGGAATCGAACCATGACCTCCTGGTTCCTAGGTGGATGCTCAACCCATGATCCACGCCGGTCCCTAAGACTCCCAGTCTCTGGCCCCAGATCAGTTTCTTGTTTAATATTATTTTGAACTTTATCATTCTTTTAAAAAATAGGTTCTCTGTCTCTCTAGGTATATATATTTAGAGACAGAGTAAGGGAGAGGGATTGAGAGAGAGACACATCAATGATAGAGAAACATCATGGATCAGCTGCCTCCTGCACGCCCCCTACTGGGGATGGAGCCCATCACCCGGGCCTGTGCCCCGACGGGCAGTCGAACCCTGACCTTTTGGCTCCTGGGTTGGGTCGATGCTCAGCCACCGAGCCACACCCCAGCCGGGCTCATTTCCTTATTTTTGAAGAAAAAGGAAAATCGTCTTTTTGTATTTCCTTATTCTTTTCCCATCTAAACAAGTATGACTTTTACGATGTAAAACTCTGAACGTGGCGCCGTTTTACAGGCAGTGTGACTCGCCACTTTGTTTAGAAAAAAACAGTAGCTAAAGCCTGGTTTGGAGCGGAAGCATAGGTAAAATCCTCACGTGATTCCAACTTCAGAAAAAATATTTATATTATAGTATTTTTTAAAAAAACATAAAATGCCCTCGCCGGTGTGGCTCAGTGGATAGAGCGTCGGCCTGCGGACTGAAGGGTCCCGGGTTCGATTCCGGCCAAGGGCACAGGCCCGGGTTGTGAGCTCGATCCCCCAATAGGGGACGTGCAGGAGGCAGCCGATCCATGATTCTCTCTCATTATGGATGTTTCTATCTCTCTCTCCCTCTCCCTTCCTCTTGTGAAATCAATAAAGAAATATATTTAACAAACAAACACACATAACGTGGCTCTCATTTTAGGGGCTCTTAATGTGTTGATTTCTTGAAATGAATACATTTTCCATCCTTTCGGGGTGACTCCTGGAACAAAATTTAACATCCAGCTTTTATCCGACCCTTTTAAAACGAACAGCTGTGAGAAATGTATGCTGTTCATACTCACCCAGACTGCCTTCCTTCCGAGTTTATTGTTCGTGTCATCACAGAACCTTTTGGGGTCACATAACCATTAGTTTAGGCTATTTTCATTCTTTTAAAAAAAAAAATGCATCAGGTTTGTGGATTAACTTGGCAGCTTCTGTTAAAAGGACCACTTGGAATTAAAGATGGAAATCAAAATTATGACCTAGCTTTTCCCTCAAAAATGCCACTCGTATAAATACATTTCTGCTTATACAATAGGTTATTTTGTAGTCATGCTATCATTTGTAGATAACTGCCTATTTATGAATGTAAACTTGTTTACAGCAATGTGTACACATGGAAAGGAAATGAGTGTATTTATACATGTGTTTGTCATAGTACCGCTATTCTAAGTGAGTCTCTGTTAATTTCTTAGAAATGGCCATGTTCTGAGTCTTCCTTTAGATTGATTATGTCTTTTACAAGATAGATTTTTCAGAATCACGTGTTGCCCTGCAGGTCCATATTCCACATGGATATTACGGCTTTCTTAATACAAAAGAATTCTATACTAAAGATGACCATTTCGCTAGCAAATTTAAAATTCTACCTAATACGCAGAGATTTGAAATTCTAAACGAATCAGAGAAAATTTTAGTCCTGCCCAACTTTAAAACAAAATAATTGGTCTGGCCAATTTAAAATGTAAAGTATTTCATGATTCTCAAAAAATGGCTATTATTCTGGAATGTCACTTTAAAAATAAGATGCTGAAGTTAATTGACTTATTGCTCGTTGACCTATACAAATTATGGAGTTCTGAGTTGGTGGATAAATTTTATTAAAGAACACCTTATTTAGGGAATAAGACAAGTTGCTATCATCTATAAAAGACTAATAGAATTATATGATTGAAGCATACATGTTAGGTGAAATAGGAAACATAAACTTTAAATATTTTCTTTCTTTAGGGATGAAAAATTTGATGAAATTCTAATTCACTATTATTTGTACACATATTGAGATAATTTGACCAATTGATGAAGCTGTCAAACAAACAAGTCAACCAGTTCATCTGATAGGCTATGAAATCTGATCTTTTATATTGAAATCCATGCGCTAAATACTACTAAGAATGACGTCCCTATTACTTCCCTCTCTGTCATTTTTTTTTTTATTTGACTTTGTCATCATAAACTTACACCCAATCGAAATGGACCTATAGAGCAGATATTGACTGCTATAAACGTTGGCTTATGTTAGACCTACATTATGATTTATGCTAAAAAAAAAACACATAGGTATAGAACCGGACACACGATCCTGTATCAGAGATCGAAATTCAGTTCATCCAAGGGATAGAAGAGAACGTTGCACCGTTTACTGTAACCATGCCTGCGTTGTACGTCTTCGCTGGGAGAGACCTTTGGTACCTACATTACATGCATTCCCTCCGAACGACATCGGTACGTTGAGAGGCGGAACAGGCCGGTGAAGCCTTTTCAACCCAACCTTTCCGAATGGTTGGACAGGAGCTGTTTGTTCTCAAAAAGCAACGTTGTTTACATTCTTTTATGATGTAGGATTTCCCCTTATTTCCCGCCCCCCACCCCCAGACTCATGCCTTACGATTCTCTTCTCTACGCTTCTAAGCTCGCTAGCTTTTGGAAGGACACATACCACGGGGCTGTTGCGTTGATCATTGTGTGTTTTAAACAGAGAGTGAGGAGCAAATCCCTGGAGGACGTGGTGATCTTAAACGTGGACACCAACACTTTGGAATCGCCATTCCACGACTTGGACAACCTGCCCAGTGATGTGGTAAGTCGAGGAGGGCACTGTGGGGCGGGGGGGGGGGGGTGCCCATCGATCCGGATATCTGCGTCTTCTCCTGCGCCCTCCCTCGAGCTCCCGAGAGCGATCCCCCCGCCCCCCCCCCCCACGTTTATAAAACTCTCAGATCAAGGGGTCCAGCGGGTGCGAGGCATCCTCCCTGCGGGTCTGCGATTCCTATTTTTACCTCCTTGGCCGCTGGGGAGACGCCGAGAGGAGCGTCGAGTCCCTTCCCGGAGACACGGGACCACAATTAAAACGCCGGGAGCCTTCATTAGGGCGGCGTTTCTTGAAACGGGCGCCTCTCCCTCTCATCTTCATCATTATCTTACAAAGTAGGCATTTCTGTCTGGCTGGTGGCATGTCTTGCCAGAGAACGGGAGAGTTTTTTTTTTTTTTTTTGAAGGAAAAGAGAAGGAAGCCAATTACCCGGCTGCGCTTCCCCGCCACCTGCCAGTGCCAGTTCCTTTTAATTAATGATCTGATGGCCCCGGTCAATCTCATCAGAAATGCGGGGACCGTCGGGGTCAGAAAAATGCTGCCTTTGATCCCCCCCCTCGACGTTCCTGAAACATTTATTTGTTTTCCCTAAATTATTTCAGTTTTCGTGTTTCATCTCCCCGGTCCTGCTGGGGGGCGGTGGGCATGGAGACCCGCGCGGCGTGTCCCTGGGCCGGGGCCGCGGCGCGGAGACTTGCCTGATTGGGATTCTATTTGTAAATTAAACTGCGGGCCCCCGGTCTGTCATAAAAGACATCGGATCCTTTTGAAATGACGAAAACTGTCTCGTGTCGGTGAAGGCTGATGAATTAAGTGCCGGCTCTCTCCTGCTCTTTGATCTTGCAAAGGGTGTGTGTGTGTGTGTGTGTGTGTGTGTGTGGGTGTGTGTGCGCGCGTGCACGCACATGTGTGTGCCTACAGCTTATAATAGGGTAGATTCTGTATTCCATGTTAAATGGTCTCCAAAAGTGCATTTTATGGCCTTTGTATTCCTGACGACAGGGCCAAAAAATGCAGGCCGGGATTGTTTCTGAATGGTGGTTGAAAAATATCTTTATTAACCTAGTTCGAGGTTAAAAGACTGCTTCTCCATCCCCCCCTTTTTTTTAAAAAAATCCATTCTTTTCAGAGGCATTAAAATTGGAGAGTAAACAAAACCTCCAGAATACATTTTTCCTGTAATACGGCAAGTATTTTGAAATCATGATTAGGGAGTCTGGAAAAAGGAATTTAAAAAAATCTCATACTCAGAAAAATACAGTAAAACTGCACCTGATTGTGTTTATGGCCAGTGATAGGAAAATAGGACTTTACGTCCAAGTCAGGTTGTCTATGCGTATAAATAAGTAACCCCGAATGCTTGCTGACCTTGAAGCAAATTAAATCGAATCTCTCTCTCTTACCCTAGTGAAATTAATGCTACGTACGAACAAATCCACACCCCGCTCAGTGGAGAGTTTTATTCTGTTTTGAGCTCATTATAGCTAGATTGCCTCATTATAAAAATTTTGCAGAAGCTGCTAGAAATGATTAGAGTTATTCATTCGGAAACCCGTCAAAGTATCCTTCACTGGATAGAGAAATAATTATGAAAATAAAGCCCCAACTTTTAAGAATGTTTTCCTTATGGGCATGTATTCCCTGCTCTTAATACCCTAAGGAGAAAGGATTGTTTGCTTAAAAAAAAAAGAGGAGGAGGAGGAGGAGGAGGAGGAGGAAGAAAAAAGAAAGAAATCAGCGTTTTGTGTCATAATAAAATTTTTAGTCCCGTTAACGATGGCTCATTCTTTCTTTGAGAGAAAGAATCTTTCAAGGTAATTGTTTTGATGGGGGATGCTTTTTTGCGTTCAGAAGCATTGCTCCCCTAGTAGTATTAGCTTGATATGAAAACATGTAGTTAAATGTGGGAAGCAGTTAAACAGTATTCACACAACGTACCATGACACGAGGGACCATCTTACAGCGACAGTTCATCAGGCATCATGGAAACGGTGAAAAACATTGCTGAGAAGGCCATGGCGAGGTGGCGCAGACAGAACTGAGTGTGTGCGTGAAGCTAAGGGCCATGGACTTACAAATAGGAAGAAAGGAGACATTGAAATAGCTCCGGGGCTGTATGACCGCAAGCCTGCCATGGATGAAGTCCTACTCATAGTCTTAAAAATATTTCCCATGACTGCTTCACCGTCTCACACACACATGTAGCTGTATCCCCCGCTTGCCCAACGCCGTCTCCGGCAGGTAGAGAGCAGGATCGCGTACCCGGTCCTCGGTCCTGTCCCTGGGAATTTGTTCAGTGACGATTAAAAAATGATCCTGAAGTTCTGTGTGTGTGTGCACGTGTGTGCGCGCGCGTGTGGGTGATGGGAGTTCATAAACGGGGCTCGGAGCCTGAAACACGGGCCTGTTGGCGTTGTTTGGTTGTTTAATAAATTAACTGATAGTTCAACGGGGGCCTTTTAAAACCGTGCAGCGGCCGCTTAAGTGGAGCTCCGAGGCCGGATGGCCCCGGGCCCATGTGCTCCCGATTACCGTGCCCGTCTGGCCGGTGGCCGCGGCTGGCCCCGGGTCAGTGGTCACAGTTGTCCTGAATTACTCGTCTTTTTTCCCGGGGACCCTCTGCGGCGTCGCACGCTGTAATCTTCTTAATGGCTTCATTCCAATATTCACACATAATATTGGAGATTTATGGACTGTTAGAAATACGACCCTGCCAGTAGCAGTTCCGTTACTCAAGGAATTCAAAATTGGAGAAATAAATCAGGGCCAGGCGTCCGGGGACCCTTTGTGTACCTTAAGGGAGAGGATGGGGGGCAGGGGGGGGGGAAACTCCCTTTCTGTCTTCTGACAAGAACACTTGTTTCTCGATTTCATCATTTCACTACAGATTTGGGTCACTCGAAGGAAACGGAACGCAGATTTGATTGGGAGTGATTTTAACGATATTGATTATTACGCGGCATCGCTTTTAAAAGCTGGGGGTCCATTCCGAGAGGCCAGGGCTGTGTTTGTCTGTGAGGACATTATGATTTTTTGTTTTTTGTTTTTTTATTTTTGTGTGTGGTTTTATTTTTGATGGGCTGTGCCAAATATGGAGACTTTCAAACAGATGTAGGTTGAGTGTTTGGAAATAATTAAAGGCCATTTTAGGGTTCTAAACATTAATCAGTTGAAGTTGGTGTTATGTTTTTAAGTGAGGGGTGGGAGAAGAGCCAGCTGGATTAAATATAACATTTGAAATCTCAAATGAGGTCACTTTAATTTAAGAAAATGTACTATGGAGACACCTCCCCCCACCCCAATTCCAAATTTTGTGTCAGTTACACACTCACTGAAAATACTGTATTTCTAAGCTATTACTGCGCGTCTTAATTTTTATCATCATTGTCACGTGGACCGGTAACTTGGAATAGGTGTTATTTTTTCAGAAGTAAATAGGGCGACCCGCTTGTTGGGAAATGAAGCGAACTGGAATCCTAACGAGATGCAGGAAATCCGTCTCCATGCGACTCTTAAGATAAAGATAAAACCACGATGAACCAGCTCTGGTACCTGAAGGCAGGTTAGGATGGATGTCTGGCCGTTACGTGCGTTCGAATATTCATTACCAGGCAGGTGACTTCGGGCCTGTATTGCTTCCCTGTCTTTAATTTTAACTCAGTAAATTGTAAAAAATATATATATACATATATATACATATATATACATATATACACACATATATACATATACACACACCTATATATACATATACATACATATATACATATACACATATATACGCACACATATATACATATATATACATATATACACACATATACATATATATACACATATACACACATATGTATATATACATATATATACATATATATACATATATATACACACACACACATATACTCTGAGCCAGGTTACCTGTCTCAGGCCTCCTGTTTTGAAGATGAAGGTGCAGAGACTGTGCTGTTAATGGTGTTTTTAGAGCTTTCGGTCCCAGGGGGTTTTGACCCTCAGATTCATGCCCCCCACACAAGACCACGGCCCCTCTCCTGTAAACCTGATTCCCGGGGGGCCATGCGTTAACTCCTTTAAGATTCCCTAGACAAGCTTCCCTCCTTCCAGTCTTGTCCAGGAAACATCACGCTGGCCTGTGTGATTTCCACTCGGATTTTCCGCGCGGTTCGAACCACTCGTTCTCATCTCGTCTAGAACCCTGTTGGAAAATGATTTCCTATTCCATGCACAGAGGGTGTGTGGACACTAGGTCCATGTAAGAGCCATCGGCAGTCCGCTGGAAACCCCAGTGCGTTCCATGCAGGACGGCTGCGTGTGTACGGAGTGCCTGTCGTGGCTGAAACCTGAAGGGGCCTTGATCGAAAATGGTCATTTAAAATCCCGGGCACCCCCCCTGCCCCCCCCCCAGGCTCTCGGCTTCCCCTGAAGGAACAGGTTGATGTTTTCCTTGTGATACAAAAAAAATAGGCACGAGCCGGCCGGTGTGGCTCACTCAGTGCATTGACCTCTGAACCAGGAGGTCACGGTTCGATTCCCGGTCAGGGCACAGGCCCGGGTTGCGGGCTCGGTCCCCAGTGGGGGGCGCGCAGGAGGCAGCTAATCCATGATTCTCTCTCCTCATGGATGTTTCTCTCTCCTCTCTCTCCCTCTCCCTTCCTCTCTGAAATCAATAATAAAATATATAAATATAAAAGAAAGGCACGGATTGTTCTCAGTCACCAAAAACCATGAAAAGCCTAAAGAACTACAACCAACAACTCTGACTTTAAATAAATAGTTGCAGTCGCGCGAGTGAATTAATTTGGGAATAAGTTTGGAAAGGAATGGGCTTTTTCAGAGAATGTTTTAGATGAGCTTTTTTTTTTCTTTTTTTAAAAAAGGGTAAGTATATAAACTAACGGCCCTCTCACAGCTAGAGATAGTCAACAGACACGGCGAATGCTTTGACTCTTCTCTACTCCAACGCGAAGGTTTAATAGGTTACGTTGTCATTAAGAAAAAAAAAAAAAAAAAACAGCCCCAGAGAATGCTCCCTCAGTTCCAGGTTTGTCACAGGTCTGCTGTAATCCTCATTGTGTCTGACAGTCAAGGGAGGCCCCCGAAATGTTTAGGTGAAGTCCAGGCTAAATCAGCACTAATGAAGCCGTGATGCCCGGCCGGCGTGGCTCAGGGGTCTGGAGCATCGACCTATGAACTGACCAGGAGGTCAGGGTTCGATTCCCAGTCAGGGGCACAGGCCCGGGTGGCGGACTGGATCCCCAGTGGGGGGCGTGCAGGAAGGCAGCCGATCCACGATTCACTCTCCTCATGGATGTTTCTATCTCCCTCTCCCTCTTCCTTCCTCTCCGAAAGCAATACAAATATATTTTAGACAAGTAAAACGAAATGTTAATCGCATCACATCCCCACCCTGTTCAGATTCATACCTGAAATAAAATGCTGATTCCTTTAAAAAAAAAAAAGAATAAAATCAACTTCTGTCTGCATCTAGGGAGGTTGGGCAGAAATGGGAAAGATCAGCTATGGGGAGGCAACCTACACCACATGGGCCTTTCTGCATAGATGATGAATATCCTGACGCAATCATTTTCTCCAAACCGTGGGTATAATTGGACCCAGTGGGGGTCTCTCCCTTTGATCAGATCAGAGTAACTGTGACTTTTCCCTGGAAAATGTCACGCCTGTGAAGGTTTATCACCTGTAGAGCGGGCCTTGCCTCGGATGCTGTGTTCCCGTCTCATTAGCATTATTCAAAGTTGAGTTGCTAATTAGGCTGACCCTTCCTTCCTTGACAACCATCATCGACCAGAGGAGTCGGGACCACCGCTTGCGTCAGGAAATAAAAATGTTCCTTCGTGCCCGGCTGGTGTGGCTCAGTGGTTGAGCATCGACCTATGAACCAGGAGGTCACGGTTCGATTCCCGGTTCAGGGCACATGCCTGGGTTGCAGCGGGCTCGATTCCCCAGTAGGGGGCATGCAGGAGGCAGCTGATCCAGGATTCTCTCTCTTTGTTGTTTCTCTCTCTCTCTCTCTCTTCCTCTCCCTTCCTCTCTGAAATCAATCCTATATGATAAAAAGCTAATATGCAAATGGTCCCCTCAACCAGTTTGACCGGGAGTTCGACCAGGGGTTGGGGATGGCCAGCCAACCATCCAGATCGGAGCGGGCTGGCCGGACCCCACCCGTGCATGAATTCATGCACCAGTCCTCTAGTAAAAACATAATTAAACGAGACCGTGGATACCATTTGCATAACACAATTCTCTACTCACCGTAGGTTCTCAATCACTTTACCTTCATTCCCCTTTTTATGTCACAACTAGAGGCCCAATGCATGAAATTCTGCCGTGGCCCTCACCCGCTGCAGCTTTGTCCAGAAGGAAGGACGCCCGGAAGGACGTCTGGTCTAATTAGCATATTTATGCTTTTATTAGTATCGATGCTCAAAACTATTCAGCAAGTGATCAGAAAATCCCCTAGGCAGGCGAGGCTTCCAAAAATAAGATTTAGCCCTCGCTGGTCTGGCTCAGTGGATAGAGCTTTGGCCTGCGGACTGAAGGGTCCCGGGTTCGATTCCGGTCAAGGGCATGTACCTTGGTTGCGGGCACCTCCCCAGTAGGAGGTGTGCAGGAGGCAGCTGATCAATGTTTCTCTCTCATCGATGTTTCTAACTCTCTATCCCTCTCCCTTCCTCTCTGTAAAAAGCAATAAAATATATTTAAAAAAAAAAAAAAGATTTAATGGGAAGGGACTCTGGAGGACCTGGGACTGGGGACCTTTTAGAGCAGAAATGGAGGGTACCCACCCGGGCTTCTCCAGATGAGTAGACACCTGTTGTAATTGCTCAAAAATGGGCATCGAAGTGGCTCCCGAGCAGTTTCCTGTAAAACAATTAAAGCCCATTTATGTCAAGAGGCCTCGGGAGACACCAGAAGAGCGAGCACAGAGCCATTTGCATCCGCACGTTGCTCGGGGTCCCTGCTTCTCCTTCCATTAACAGGCCAGCAGGCGCTCCCGCCGTTCAGGAGAGAAGCTACGGGGAGGAGGCCGAGCTGGGGGGGTGGGGGGGTGGCCCCCGCAGGCCCCGGGGTCGGCCTGCCTGCCCATCGGGCTCGTGCCTCCCCGGGCCAATTTCCGAGGTGTTAATGTAACGGCTCCTGTCTGTCCCGCAGGTCTCGGCCCTGAAAAACAAACTGAAGAAACAATCTACCGCCACGGGCGACGGGGTGGCCCGGGCCTTCCTCCGGGCGCAGGCGGCTTTGTTCGGGTGCTACCGGGACGCGCTGAGATACAAACCTGTGAGCCTGCCTTTTGTCGCGATGTTAATTTACGTTTGCTTTTTCTTTTTTTTTTTTAAATATATTTTTTAATTGATTTCAGAGAAGCAGGGAGAGGCAGAGAGAGAGAGAGAGAGAGAGAAACATCCACGATGAGAGAGAATCACGGATCGGCTGCCTCCTGCACGCCCCACACTGGGGATCGAGCCTGCCACCCGGGCCTGTGCCCTTGACCGGGAATCGAACCCTGACCTCCACAGCAGCAGGTCACCCACAAAAATCTGCTCTGCAGCCCCCAGAAGCCAGCTGCTTCTAGAGCAGCCTTGGGCAAACTACGGCCCCCGGGCCGGATCCGGCTGTTCTATCCGGTTCTCTTGCTCTCCCCTCCGCTCCTTTACTTTGAATGTATATTAGTTCACACACACACTCCATCCATGCTTTGGTTCCGGCCCTCCGGTCCAGTTTAAGAACCCACTGTGGCCCTCGAGTCAAAAAGTTTGCCCACCCCTGATCTAGAGGGTGGAAGGACAAAGGTGGCATGGGGAAGCAGGGATTATAGGCGTGGGGAACGAGGCAATGGGGGCTGGGGTGGGACCCCACTGTTGGGGCTGTGAGGTCGTAGCTGGTCCCCAATAGTCTGTGTTGGCCCCTCACCTCTCCCGACGGCGGCTCTCCCCGGCTGCCGGTGTTGTTAGAAGAAATGCTTCTCTATGTAGGATTCAACCCGCTCCGTGCCCCATTGGCTTACGTAGTGACAGGCAGTCCGGACCGGACCCCTTGCTCGTCCGGTTTCCCGTCTACGGAGGCCCTGACCTTCTCTCTCCCCGCAGGGCGAGCCCGTCACCTTCTGTGAGGAGAGCTTTGTGAGACACCGCTCCAGCCCCATGAAGCAATTCCTGGAGACGGCCGTGAACCTGCAGCTGTTCAAGCAGGTGAGGGTGGGGCCCCTCGTGTGGGGTGTTAGCGCCCTTCTGCGTCTTTATCCGTCCAGCGGAGACCGTACCACCTGTCCGTGTGCAAAGTGAGTTGTGCAGGTCAAGTTCTATGGGGGGTCCAGGATGGAGTGGGCGGGGAGAAGATCGGACTCTAGCATGTCAACCTCAGAGGCTAACACGGGCCGGATAAATAAGGTTGAAGTGTACGTGGGCCGCCAAAAAAAACAAAACAAAACACAAAAGCTTCAGTGTTCATAGAAACGTGGGTTTGTTTCTTTTTTTTCTTTAATATATTTTATTGATTTTTTACAGAGAGGAAGGGAGAGGGATAGAGTTAGAAACATCGATGAGAGAGAAACATCGATCAGCTGCCTCCTGCACGCCTCCCACTGGGGATGTGCCCGCAACCAACGTACATGCCCTTGACCGGAATCGAACCTGGGACCCTTGAGTCCGCAGGCCAACGCTCTATCCACTGAGCCAAACCAGTCAGGGCGGTTTGTTTCGATAGAGACGTGGTGAATGCAAAGGGCTGAACTAAACGCATCATCGTGGACATAAAGTAATGGAGCATTCTAAGAAAAATGAATATTGGTTCTTTTTTTTTAAAATATATTTTATTGATTTTTTACGGAGAGGAAGGGAGACGAATAGAGAGTTAGAAACATCGATGAGAGAGAAACATCGATCAGCTGCCTCCTGCACACCTCCTACTGGGGATGTGCCCGCAACCAAGGTCCATGCCCTTGACCGGAATCGAACCCGGGACCCTTCAGTCCGCAGGCCGACGCTCTGTCCACTGAGCCAAACCAGCCAGGGCTGAATATTGGTTCTTGAACATTAACTTCCCGGACACTGAATAACGGCACAAATGAATAAGCGTAACGCAAATAAACCTCTTTTTCTTGTGCTCCGAAAGCGAACTATTTCCTTTTGCGCACACCAAGTCAGTCCAAGACTAATGCCGTGGCCATCGGCTGCTAAAATATTCGCTGCTGGTATTGGTGGAGAGAAATGGTGCGCCTGCGTGTAAGGGAAATGAATGCAACACGATGATAGTCATCAGTCACTAGCGAACATATGTAGTTGGTTATTAGTAATGACGTATAACAGGATATTGTAAAAATTAAGTTATGAAATTTTTTTTAAAACGTTTCTTACATACCGTTACATTGGCTGGGCCGCAAAAATATTTGTTGTGGGCCGCATGCCGCCCGCGGGCCGCGAGTTTGACATGCTTGATCTAACTCCGTGGTCGGCACACCGTGGCTCGCGAGCCACAGGTGGCTCTTTGGCCCCTGGAGTGTGGCTCTTCCACAAAATACCACGGCCTGGGCGAGTCTATTTTGAAGAAGTGGCGTTAGAAGAAGTTTTAAGTTAAAAAATTTGGCTCTCAAAATAAGTTTCAATGGTTGTACTGTTGATATTTGGCTCTGTTGACTCATGAGTTTGCCGACCACTGCTCTAGACTATAAAAACAAACAGACTTCCGTGTGTCAGTCAAGAATCACCTCCAGTGTAATTGTGCAAAAGACTCGAATGAGCACGTGCAAATGGAGCAACCTGAATATAAATATATTTCATAAAAATATATTAAAAGCCCTAACCTGTTTGGCTCAGTGGATAGAGCGTCCGCCTACGGACTGAAGGGTCCCAGGTTCGATTCCGGTCAAGGGCATGTACCTTGGTTGCGGGCACATCCCCAGTAGGAGGTGTGCAGGAGGCAGCTGATGGATGTTTCTCTCTCATCGATGTTTCTAGCTCCCTATCCCTCTCCCTTCCTCTCTGTAAAATATCAATAAAATATTTAAAAAAAGAAAAAAAATCAATAAAATATATTTTAAAAATATATATGTATATTAAAAAAACACACACACACAACAAACCTGTTTTTCAGCGTTTCCAGGTTCGCCAGTAGTAGGCTGTGTTTTTCTTGACGGTCGGCTCCTTAACCTCCTTGGGCCTCTGTAACGTGAGTCAGCCTGCCAGGTCCCCATGGTGGAGGTGCCTTCCGGCGCTAACATTCCACGATACCGTGAAATAAACAGCACGTAGCCGGGTGATAGCGGGTTCCATTTGGACCAGCTCCTCTTTCGATAACGGACTTGGAAAGCGTCCCAGAAACAGCTTCTTAAGCCCACAGCCCTGACAGCTCCATCCTTCTTAAGGCGGCCGCCTCCCGACGGTGCCAGCCTCTCTCTCCAGGCCTCTCACCTGTGGGTCCCTCAGCAGCGTCGCACCTGTGTTGGTTTCTTGTCCCCCCCCCCTTTTTTTAAAAATGTATTTGTATTGATGTCAGAGAGGAAGGGAGAGGGAGAGAGAGGAACATCCATGATGAGAGGGAATCACGGATGGGCTGCCTCCTGCACGCCCTCCCTCCCACTGGGGATCGAGCCCCCAACCCGAGCATGTGCCCTGACCGGGAATCGAACCCTGACCTCCTGGTTCCTAGGTGGACGCTCCACCACAGAGCCACGCCGGCCGGGCATGGTGTCTATCACAGCCGTGGGCAAACTACGGCCCGCGGGCCAGATCCAGCTGTTCTATCCGGTTCTCTTGCTCTCCCCTCCGCTCCTCTACTTTGAATTTATATTAGTTCACACAAACACTCCATCCATCATCCATGCTTTTGTTCCGGCCCTCCGGTCCAGTTGAAGAACCCATGGTGGCCCTCGAGTCAAAAAGTTTGCCCACTGCCGAAACCGGTTTGGCTCAGTGGATAGAGCGTCGGCCTGCGGACTGAAGGGTCCCGGGTTCGATTCCGGTCAAGGGCATGTACCTTGGTTGTGGACACATCCCCAGTGGGAGGTGTGCAGGAGGCAGCTGATCGATGTTTCTCTCTCATTGATGTTTCTGACTCTCTATCCCTCTCCCTTCCTCTCTGTAAAATATCAATAAAATATAGTTAAAAAAAAAAAAAGTTTGCCCACCCCTGGTTAAACCTGGGGTCGCCGCGTAAGGACGTGCCGTGTCAGCGGGAGAATTCTCTGAGGTCCAGAGCCTTTACGTTTTGTGCTCTGACCCACGTTCTCCCACTGGAACAAGATCCCGGATCAGAGAAACGGGTCAGACGTGAGCCCCTTTCATGTTGGCCGGAGATTTGGGGAGATTTTAGAAAGCTTTTAACATAACAATAAATTCTGATAAATCTCTACACCTTCCTATTAATCTTTTTTTTTTTTTTTTTAAAGAAACACGTAGTTCGTTATTTACGGTGGGTGATTTATAGCCGGGATCAGCACGTGCATTAGTAGAACTGAGGATCGCGCCGTTGGGGGGTGTGAGAACACACCTGCCGCGTGAATGCGTGCGAGGCGGCAACTGCATCACACACACGTTTCAGGGCATGACGAAGGACTACACGTGTCATGTGACCCAGGCGGGCGGTGGAGACCCTGCAGCCGGGAGGATATCAGCGCAAGGACGCATTTTCACGCTTTTTTTTTTTTTAAATAATTTTTTTTTATTGATTTCAGAGAGGAAGGCAGAGGGAGAGAGAGAGAGAAACATCCAGGATGAGCGAGAATCATGGATGGGCTGCCTCCTGCGCGCCCCCTCCTGGGGATCGAGCCCGCCACCCGGGCAGGGGCCCTTGATCTGAATCCAGCCGTGGGCAAACAACGGCCCTCGGGCCGGATCCGGCTGTTCTATCCGGTTCTCTTGCTCTCCCCTCCGCTCCTTTACTTTGAATTTATATTCGTTCACACACACACTCCATCCATGCTTTCGTTCCGGCCCTCCGGTCCCGTTCAAGAACCCATGGTGGCCCTCGAGTCAGAAAGTTTGCCCACCCCTGATTCTGAATCAAACCCAGGGGGACCCTTCGGTCCGCAGGCCGAGGGTCTGTCCCCTGAGCCACACCGGCCAGGGCCCAGCCTCACTATTTAAATTGGAAACCGCCCGGCCCCGCACTCCCAGCCTCCCTCGCACAATCTCAGTTTATTTCCCAACACTCACCACCTTCTCACGCACTGAGTCATTGATCACTTGATTTCTTGCTATTTTTTGAAACCCCCTCCCCCTTCTCCCCCCCCCCCGCCCCCACCAGCTGTTGAAACATCACCGAGACTTGGATTGGGGTCTGTTTTATTCATTTTCGTGTTTCAGGCGCTTAGCACAGGGCCCCGTGTGTCGCAGGCATGCCATTACGTGTTCACGGAATGATTGAATTCACGGATTCCTCGGGCCGATGGTCGTGAGGTTCCACAGGCTCCGTGCCGGGGAAAATTATTTCACGTCTGTCTGTCTGATATTCCTGGAGGGCGCTGCTGTCCCAGCGATGCTGCTTTAAATTATTCGGTCTAATAATAAATGGCCCTGAATGGGCCGCTTATACCGTGCACATGCTTTTCTGGTCATTATCCCGTGGCAGTCTTAATTTAGCATGTGATGGGGCAGCGGTCACGTGGCCACGGGATCTCGGCGAGGAAATAAAAATAACCATATATTTCTATGCCTTCACGCACTTCGTTCTCTGGGTTTAAGCGCGAGGCCGGCCCGGTGTGTTCCCGCTCGTGACAGCGGGTCGTGTGCGTGTGCGTGTGTGTGTGTGTGTGTGTGTGTGTGTGTGTATACAGCGTGTAACGGAACCTCTCGCCAGGAGCAGGCGCCCATAAGTAGCTGGCGACTTAATTTATTATAACACGTGAGCGCGGTTTTCACTCACCTGCCGAGGTGTACGGAGCGTGTATAAGGTGAAATATTTAAATCAAGACTACCTGGTTCTTTTTTAGCCCAAAGAAAGAGACATTTAGAGACCCCTAAGAAATGAATATATTTTTAAAGTAGTGGGGTTTTTTTTTGTTGTTTTTTTTTTAGAATACTTTTTTAATTGCTAATGATTTCTGGTTCACGTAAAATGTATTTTTCTCTAGCTCTCGGGCTTGAATTTGATGAGCTCCGTTACCTTCGTGCCGAGAAGGGCTGCTAATAGGAGATGGTTTTTTTTTTTGCAACGCGGTCATGTTCCCTCCGGGCTGACAAGGCATTTGGGTGTGTGGCTGTAGGGCAGGGGTGGGCAAACTTTTCGACTCGAGGGCCACCATGGGTTCTTCAACTGGACCGGAGGGCCGGAACAAAAGCATGGATGGAGTGTTTGTGTGAACTAATATAAATTCAAAGTAAAGGAGCGGATGGGAGAGCAAGAGAACCGGATAGGACAGCCGGATCCGGCCCGCGGGCCGTCGTTTGCCCACGGCTGCTGGAGGGTGTCGCTTCTGAGATTTGGCGTCTGTGCCTCAGATTTGCATACAGAATAGCACCCCGACTTCCTCCCCCCTCCCCGCAGCCGGGCAAAGGACTGCTCCCCTGGTCCCCGCTCCCCTGAACAATCCTTTTGAGCTTTTATTATTACTAGTTTTAATTCTCCCCCGAAGATATTTTTTTTCCGTTGGTTTTTAGAGAGAGTGGAAGGGAGAGAAGGAGGGAGAACGGGAGAGAGAGAGGGGGGGGGGGGGGACACTGATGCGAGAGAGACACGTCGATGGCTGGCCTCCCACAAGCGCTTGGTCCAGGCCAGGAATGTACCTGCCAGCTGGGTACCTGCCCTTGACCGGGAATCACACCTGCGTGGGCCCCTTCCGTGTGCGGGCTGATGCTCTGGACCAAAAAGCCAAATGTGAAGATTTTATGCAAAAACCGTCATCTGAGAGCACTCCCGAATTCCTCTAAAAAGCGCCCGCGCCCTGGCCGGTGTGGTTCAGTGGATAGAGCGTCGGCCTGCGGACCGAAGGGTCCCGGGTTCGATTCCGGTCAAGGGCATGTACCTTGGTTGCGGGCACATCCCCAGTAGGGGGTGTGCGGGAGGCAGCTGATCGATGTCTCTCTCTCATCGATGTTTCTACCTCTCTATCCCTCTCCCTTCCTCTCTGTAAAAAAGCAATAAAATATATTTTAAAAAAAAAGAGAAAAGAAATTTAAAAAATAAATAAATAAATAAATAAAAAGCGCCCGCAATCTCGTTTTCCGTTCCCTCTGTGGCCCTTTGGTTGTTATTCGCGGTGTCTCTGGTCGTGACTCTCTTTTTTATTTATTTATTTATCTATTTATTTATTTATTTAAATTTTTTTTTTACATTTTTTTAAATTGTTTGAAGTATTAAAAATAGTAGTACATATGTCTCTTTTTTTTCCCCCACTGACCTCCCTCCCCCTCCCCTTCCCCCCAGTACATGCCTTTACCTGCCCCCCCCCCCCCCCCCAGTGTCTTTCTGGTCGTGACTCTCCACGCCAGAGTCATTCTTTCAGAACTCGTGTCTCCCGGGGACGGCTCCCCGAGGTTCAGGCCCGTCGTGGAGCCGCGGCTTTCCAACCCCGGCTGTTTGTCCGTTCACCGTTTATTTCTGTGTCACGGTAGCCAAGCGTGTTCTTATCTTTTTTTCTTTTTTCTCGCTGTGAAATGCCAGGGAGTTCTTAGACGGGCGTGTGACCGGGAATCAACGCCACTTAGACGGGAGGAGGGGGTGCGGGGGGGAAGCTGTTATTGAGTCAACAACGGAAAAAGGGAGTGGAGAGAACTATTACCCTTCAGCATTCCTGCCGTGGGTGCCCCGTCCCAGCCTCCCCCCGGGGTGCCTGTGTGCGCGCGGGCGTTTATAATACTTTGGGGGTGCGCGCCGCCGGTTCCATCCTCGACGTGCGGCCCTCGTGAAGCATGCGTGCCGGTCCGTGTCCGGCTGCGCCCGGGGGGGGGGGGGGGGAGCCTTGTTCGCCAGGCCGGCGATAACGCGGGGGGGGGGGGGCCTCGAAGCGGGTGATGGATGTCCGGTGGCTCGCCTCCGGTTCATCACGCCGCGTGCGCGCTCCTCCTCAGAAACGCCCAGACGGCGGGCAGCCGGGGCTTTATCTCTCTCCAGGCCTGAGCCGTCCCCCTCCGAGTAAAAGGATGGATTATGTCCAGTAAACACCAAGACGGAAACCTTTTAGGAAGTCCCGTGTCTTAATCTCTTCGAGCCGGCGAAGGCCTTTCAAACGATGTCTCCGTTGATCCCCCTCGTCAGGGACGGATCGCTTTCAATTTATCTTTCTCCTTCGCCTTGTTTCCCCCCCCCCCCCCCGCCCCCCGAAATGCTACTTGGCCCATCATATGTGATTCCTCTGGCTTGATTGATAATGCCGGGTGGAAAACATGTGTGCAAGCCGAATTTTGCAAGCGCTTTCAACTGCTTTTCTTACGAAGGAGCCATGTATGCTGTGGAGCAGGGATGCCCATGGTAGCAGTTGACTGCTGCCGAAACCGGTGTGGCTCAGCGGATAGAGCGTCGGCCTGCGGACTGAAGGGTTCCGGGTTCGATTCCGGTCAAGGGCATGGACCTTGGTTGCGGGCACATCCCCAGTGGGGGGTGTGCAGGAGGCAGCTGATCGATGTTTCTCTCTCATGGATGTTTCTAACTCTCTATCCCTCTCCCTTCCTCTCTGTGAAATATTGATAAAATATATTTAAAAAAAAAAAAAAAGAAAAAAAAGAAGTTGACTGCCTCCGATCCAAGGGAGAATGGAATGAGTAATTCTATACGTAACAGCCCAGCCTTGATGGCGAGCATTGACCTAGGAACGAGGAGGTCACGGTTCGGTTCCCGGTCAGGGCACAGGCCCGGGTGGTGGGCTCCATCCCCAGGGTGGGGCGTGCAGGAGGCAGCCGATGGATGCGTCTCTCTCATCGTGGATGTTTCTCCCTCTCTCTCCCCCTCTCCCTTCCTCTCTGAAGTCGAGAAAAGTATATTTTTAAAGAAGGGAGGTGTACTAGTGGGTAAGCGGTTCGCATTACCTCTGCTGCGTTATGCTTTGGGACAGGATGGTTCAGGTGAAGGTGCTGGGTTTTGCTGGATGAACTTGACCTCCACGGTACAGGGGTCGGACACTCCTTGGTTGTCCGCGGTGTCAGTGACTGTGCACTGGAGCGCATACGCCCGGTGAAGTTGATGTAAGGTTTGCAGCTGCGCCCGGAGCGGATACTGTGGACGCGGAGGCTGAGGGGGGTCAGCAGGCCTCGGTGCAGACTCCTGTGCACTGAGCAGGCTGCCCAGAGCCTGGGTCTTTCCTCCTGCCCTTTCCATATGTGGATTGATTGATTGATTCATTGATTGATTGATTGATTGATTTGAAAGAGAGAGAGATAAAAGCATCCATGATGAGAGAGAATCATGGATCGGCTGCCTCCTGCATGCCCCACACTGGGGATGGAGCCCGCAACCCGGGCCTGTGCCCTGACCGGGAATCGAACCCTGACCTCCTGGTTCCTAGGTCGATGCTCAACCACGGAGCCACGCCTGCTGGGCCCTCCTGCAGTTTCCAATCCCCACGCGTGAGCTAGTCTGTGCATTTATATTTAAACTAGAGGCCCGATGCACGAAGATTCATGCAAGAATGGGTCTTCCTTCCCCTGGCTCCTGGCACTGCCTTTGCTCCAGCCCGGAGCCACCTTTCCGCCTTCCCACGCTGCCCAGAGGGCCAGAGCAGCTGGGCGGTGCAGAACGCCTGCATCATCGCCATGGCGACGACGCAAGCGTCCCACCCCCGGCCACTCTGTGCCTGTGTATGCAAATTAACCATCCATTTTTGTTTGGTCAATTTGCATACTCACTCCTGATTGGCTGGTGGGTGTTACGAAGGTACGGTCAATTTGCATCTTTCTCTTTTATTAGTGTAGATAATGAACAGCAGTAGCGGTCCCTGAGTCCTGGTTGTTTGAATCCTGTGAGCATTTTCTTGTCCCGTGTCTGTGTGTGCATACCTACGTGTGTGTGTGTGTGTGTGTGCGCATAACTTAAGTTTCTATGAGTGTCTGCTGTTCCTGTCTTTGATATAAGTAAGCTCTTAATCTTAGGCGAGCCTTGACAATGAACCCATCCGACTCTCTTACATTTCAGTTCATCGACGGCCGGCTGGCGAAGCTGAACTCAGGAAAGGGGTTCTCCGACGTCTTTGAGGAGGAGATCACCTCCGGGGGCTTCTCTGGAGGTAAGACGATGTCCCGGGCGAGGAGGATCCATCTTCCAAAGGCTCCATCTACCCCCTGTGTCTGGTAGCAGCGACTTGATCCCCCGTCATTGCCTCCTAAACTGGTGACGTGTCAGAGGCATCTTCTCGCCTCCGAGGAGCCACGCCATCTACTTCCTCTGCCGGTTTCCGTGACTCCCGGCGTTGGGATCGGCTCCCGTAGGGGCAATGGTTTGGGTCATCACCCACTATTTCTGGACACGCACACACAGAGAGGCAGGCGTTGGCCTCCCTGCCCTCCTCCTGGCCAGCACTAGGAGGAAGGAAGTCCCCGAGGTGCTAGGAAGTCCCCGGGGTGCTGCTGCCCAGGAAGCATGCGATAGACCTGGTACCTGGCAGTGCCCTCTGGAAAGAAAGGTTTGAACGCCGCATGGCTTCTAGATTGTTCCGTGAGTCTGTTTTGTAGAGGTCTTGACCTTCTCTTGCTGTTGTTGATCCTCACCCGAGCACATTTTCCCATTGATTTTTTTTCAGAGAGAGTGGAAGGGAAGGGGAGAGACGGGAGAGACAGGCGAGAGAGATAAACATCCGTGTGAGAGATGTCAACATCGATTGGTTGCCTTCCGCACACATCCTGACCAGGGCCAGGGATGGAGCCTGCAACCTCAGTACGTGCTCTTGACCGGACTTGAACCCGGGACCCTTCAGTCCGCAGGTTGACGATGCGCTAGCCAGGGAGCCAAACCGGCCAGGGCTCATCATGGATGTTTCTTGCTCTCTGTCCCTCTCCCCTTTCCTCTCTGAAATCAATAAAAATCCATTAAAAAAAAAAAAGAGAGACGTGAAAAGACAAATAGCACTCTTCTACAGATGTCCCCACGTTGAATTTTATTTTATTTTTTTAAATATATTTTTATTGATTTTTTACGGAGAGAAGGATAGAGAGTTAGAAACATTGATGAGAGAGAAACATCGACCAGCTGCCTCCTGCACACCTCCTACTGGGGATGTGCCCGCAACCAAGGTACATGCCCTTGACCGGAATCGAACCTGGGACCCTTCAGTCCGCAGGCCGACGCTCTATCCACTGAGCCAAACCGGTTTCGGCTGAATTTTACTCTTAAATGAGATCTGTTTTTGCATCAGGGACATAGAAAAGCCATTGCAGTCATCCGTCTGTTCGTTAAAAGGGAAACAGGACTGCCCCTCCGGCGTGGCTCAGCGGTTGAGCGGTTGAGTGTCGACCTAGGAACCAGGAGGTCACGGTTCGATTCCCGGGAGGTCAAGGGCACATGCCTGGGTTGCAGGCCGATCCCCAGCAGGGGGCGTGCAGGAGGGCCTTGGCCCGAAGGGAGCACAGAATTTCCCTGAAAGCACTTATTTTTTTGGGGGGAAAACTTAGTGGACTTGATTCCGCAGGTGCCGGACCCGGAGTCCCCCACCTCCCTGCTCCCCTCCGCGCAAGGGGGAGGAAGAATTTAGCTTCAATGGAACTTTCATGTTAAAATAAGACTTTTTTTTTTTTTTTTTTTTACTTTCCACCTCCGACAAGCAAAGCGTTGTGAGCTCATGGACAAATTGCTGGAGGCTTCTGTGGGGTATTGACATAAGTGCTGTCTCATTATCTCTGTGACTGTGGGGCTGGCCGCTCCACTGGAAGGGAAGGTGACATGGGTGACAGTAATAGGGGGGAACGGGGAGCCTTTCATGTGGCTGGATGGCGAGGGGGTCCCCACTCCCCGGCGATGGAGCGAGGCCAGGTGGCTTTTCCGCGGGAGGGCCAGCCCCTGCCGTTTCCTGCCGTTTCCACTGTGGGTCTTCATGTGTAAAACAAGGACGGGGGGATAGCGGGCACCTGACTTGGAGACTGCGTTTTCAGTGCGACCTCACGCCGACCACTGTGTTGTTCTTGAAAATGCAAAAGGTTTTGAATTCTTCCTTTTTTTTTTTGATATATTTTTAAAAATGGATTTCAGCCGAAACTGGTGTGGCTCAGTGGACAGAGCGTCGGCCTGCGGACTGAAGGGTCCCAGGTTTGATTCCGGTCAGGGGCATGTACCTTGGTGGCGGGCACATCCCCAGTAGGGGGTGTGCAGGAGGCAGCTGATCGGTTTCTCTCTCATCGATGTTTCTAACTCTCTGTCCCTCTCCCTTCCTCTCTGTAAAATATCAATAAAATATATTTAGAAAAAGTTATTAAAAAAAATTGATTTCAGCCGAAACCGGTTTGGCTCAGTGGACAGAGCGTCGGCCTGCGGACTGAAGGGTCCCAGGTTCGATTCCGGTCAAGGGCATGTACCTTGGTGGCGGGCACATCCCCAGTAGGAGGCGTGCAGGAGGCAGCTGATCGATGTTTCTCTCTCATCGATGTTTCTAACTCTCTATCCCTCTCCCTTCCTCTCTGTAAAAAATCAATAAAATATATTTTAAAAAATTGATTTCAGAGAGGAAGAGAGAGAGAGAGAGAGAGAGAAAAACATCCATGATGAGAGAGAATCATGGATCGGCTGCCTCCTGCACGCCTCCTGCTGGGGATCGGCCCGCACCCCGGGGGCATGTGCCCCTGACCGGGAATCGAACCGTGACCTCCTGGTTCACAGGTCGATGCTCAACCCCTGAGCCACGCTGGGGGGCAGTCCTGTTTCCCTTCTGGCTGATGAAGGTAGCGGAGGAATTTGAAAGGGTGGTAACTAACCATCAGTTTTAGTGTCATTTTTTTGGCCGCACCAAACAATTTAGACGAATTTACGCGTTTGGGGATAAGACACCACAAACGACTGGAATTTAAACAGATACGTTAGGAGAGACAGGCCTGGTGCAGACCAGAGAGAGAGTCCGTCCTTGAGTGTGAGAAAATCGCTGTTTTGATGAACAGGAACAATGTGAAGAATTTCCTCAAAAAATGCTGATTATTCCCATAATCCTGTTATTGAACAGAAGGTCTCGGGGATTTTTTTTTTTTTCTCTCTTCTTTTTTCTTTTATTTTTGGCATTCAGATGCATTTTTTTAAGGAGAAAAACAGCCTTTAAAAAAGAACGTTTTCAAAGAATAATGTGCTTGTCTCTTCAATTTTGTGCCAATAGGAGCCTTGGATCTTAAAAGCACGAAATTTAAAGAGACAGGCATCCTTTAGACATTTTTTTTTTTTATATATAAACAGGCTTCTACCTAATTATACAGTATGTTTTCCTACCATCTTAAGCAGTTTTCTTAGGGATTTCTTGTTTGCCCTGCGCCACATAATTCCAGATTCTTTTTCCTTTTAATATATTTTTATTGATTTCAGAGAGGAAGGGAGAGGCAGAGAGAGAGTGAAACATCAATGATGAGAGGGAATCATGGATCGGCTGCCTCCTGCATGCCCCACACTGGGGATCGAGCTGCAACCCGGGCCTGTGCCCTGACTGGAAATGGAACCGTGACCCCCCTGGTTCATAAGTCGACGATCAACCCACTGAGCCACACCGGCTGGGCCCAATTTTACCAATTTTAGAGTTGAAAAGTACAACTCAAATAATGTAATGTAGGTAAAAAAAAAAAAAAGTTGAGAACTGGAAAGGGCTGAATGTGAGCTACAGACATAATGTTATTGGTGTCAGTAATATCTCAATTTTATTTTTTTATTTTTATTTTTTAAAATATATTTTACTGATATTTCACAGAGAGGAAGGGAGAGGGATAGAGAGCTAGAAACATCGATGAGAGAGAAACATCGATCAGCTGCCTCCTGCACACCTCCCACTGGGGATGTGCCCGCAACCAAGGTCCATGCCCTTGACCGGAATTGAACCCGGAACCTTTCAGTCCGCAGGCCGACGCTCTATCCACTGAGCCAAACCGGTTTCGGCAATATCTCAATTTTAAAAAGATGAACTGTTTTAGGGATTCTTTGTACCAGATACTCCCTGGGTAGCTGTTGGGACTTTGTTTTCTTAAGCATTTAAACACCCAGGGAGGCAGCCCAGCCAGCGTGGCTCAGTGGTTGAGCGCCAACCTATGAACCAGGAGGTCACGGTTCGATTCCCGGTCAGGGCACAGGCCCGGGTTGCGGGCTCCATCCCCAGTGTGGGGCGTGCAGGAGGCTGCCGATCCAGGATTCTCTCTCACCATGGATGATTCTATATCTCTCTCTCTCTCCCTCTTCTTTCCTCTCTGAAATCGATAAGAAATATATTTAAAAATATTAAACAACCAGGAAGGCAGATGAAACCTGACTCAGTCAGTTGCTATAGAACAGGCGTCCTCAAACGACGGCCCGCGGGCCACAGGCGGCCCGCCGAGGACATGGATCCGGCCCGCCGGGGGCCGCTGCCTGTCCTGCTTAGCAGCCGACGCGTCCCGGGCCCGCAGTGCGCATAGGAGTTTGTTCATAGTTGTTTTTTTAAACTATAGTCCGGCCCCCCCACGGTCTGAGGGACAGGGAACTGGCCCCCTGTTTAAAAAGTTTGAGGACCCCTGGTATAGAACATTCCTTCCGGTGAGGTGTGTGGCTTCTGATACCCTCTTATTGACTAAATGACCATTTTTGGAGCCGGGTATGTGATCACTGGTGTTACTAGGACTGGATTTGTCTGTCTCTGAGCTTGCCAGTAGCTGTGAGGACTAGCGGCCTCGAAGCCGCCTCCGCTACACTTTTCCCGGCGTGAATGTCTCACATGTGGGTTCTCAGCGGGACATTATTTTCCAACGGGAGCTGCAGGTGAATGGCATTGAAATCACATTTGCTGCCCATGAAAATTAATATCGAACATCCATCCAAACAGAATCTTTCTGGTTCTCAAGGTCCTCTGCATTTCTCAGTATCCTTATAGTTGTTGTTTTTTTAATCCTATCCACTCGGAATATTATCTTTTTTTTTTTTTTAAATATATTTTATTGATTTTTTTACAGAGAGGAAGGGAGAGGGATAGAGAGTTAGAAACATCGATGAGAGAGAAACATCGACCAGCTGCCTCCTGCACACCTCCCACTGGGGATGTGCCCGCAACCAAGGTACACGCCCTTGACCGGAATCGAACCTGGGACCCTTCAGTCCACAGGCCGACGCTCTATCCACTGAACCAAACCGGTTTTGGCCGGAATGTTATCTTAATGAACCTGATGGTGTTAAAGAGGCAAAAAAAAAAAAAAAAAAAAAAGATAAAAGAGAGACGAAACATTGAAACATCCGTTTTAAAAGATGTGGGCATCTTGGCTTTCGAAAGAGCGGTGGTATTTCCCCCTCTGAAGACACTCTTCACAAAGGAAGGACGGCAGCATGTCTCAATGTCTTGGCTTCCTGTGTGAGTGAAGAAAAAGTGTCTGTGCTTAAGAAAGGCGATGACTATTCGAAGCATGAGAACAGTTTCTTCTTTCTCATGGTATTCCCTCGCTGCTTCCACCCCAGTGCGGAAAAGTCAACGTTGCTTGCTACATTCCTGGCAATCCTCGTTCTTCTTTTTTTTTTTTTTTTTTTAATATATTTTATTGATTGTTTACAGAGAGGAGGGGAGAGGGATAGAGAGCTAGAAACATCGATGAGAGAGAAACATCGATCAGCTGCCTTCTGCACACCCCCTACTGGGGACGTGCCCGCAACCAAGGTACATGCCCTTGACCGGAATCGAACCCGGGACCTTTCAGTCCGCAGGCCGACGCTCTATCCACTGAGCCAAACTGGTTAGGGCCAATCCTCGTTCTTGATAAATTTTGGTTTATGGGTTTACTCCTGCTCAGATATTCCTGACGCCTTATTTTTGCCTCTTCCAGGAAGCCCGAGGTCGTATCAGCAATGGGTACATACGGTCAAGGTAATGACAGTCTTTCCGCATTTCTTCTTCTCCCACTCTCTCTCTGTCGGTTAGGGTCAGCCAAAGTCTGGGGTTGATGGGAGGTCTTTTCAACGTGTTTAATGTTCTCACATTTAAACATCTTTGTTTTATGCTTATAGTTTGCTTTGTCATTATGGGTACGATTTCCAAAGCTTTTGTCCGGAGGCAGATGGCTTCTTTGGAAAAAAAAGCAAGATTTCACTGCCCCGGTGAATTCTATCCCAAAACAAGGAATTGGGTGGAATAGTGAGATTTGGTGGGACTTCTATCCTTTCCGGAACAGTTTTTTGTTAATATGTGGGGTTTTTTTTCAAATATATAAAGCCCTCTTGCACAAATTGAGACTTGATGGCCCAACATGAAAACAGTTGTGATTTCTTTTATATTTTTTAAAAATATATTTTATTGATTTTTTTTAAAGAGAGGAAGGGAGAGGGAGAGAGAGTTAGAAACATCGATGAGAGAGAAACATCCATCAGCTGCCTCCTGCACACCTCCCACTGGGGATGTGCCCGCCATCAAGGTACATGCCCTTGACCGGAACCGAACCTGGGACCCTTTCAGGCCGCAGGCCGACGTTCTATCCACTGAGCCACACCGGTCAGGGCTGTGATTTCTTTTTTATGATTTCGTTATCACCGCAGTAGGCTTAAACGTCCAAGGTGACCCCAGTCGGCGTGGCTCAGGGGTGGGGCGTCCACCTAGGAACCAGGAGGTCACGGTTCGATTCCCGGTCAGGGCACAGGCCCGGGTTGCGGGCTCCGTCCCCCGTGCGGGGCGTGCAGGAGGCCGCCGATCCGTGAGTCTCTCTCCTCGTGGCTGGTTGGTAGGTCTTCGTCGGGCCTGTGACGGACGCTGTTTTCCTACGCTCTCACTTGTGCCTGTCTCCGGGGCCATCTGGGCAACGGTATCTGAAAATGAGTGTCTGTCTTTCCTTTGCAGAAAGGGGGGGCCCTGTTCAACTCCGCAATGACCAAAGCGACCCCCGCGATGCGGACAGCCTATAAATACGTGAGTCTCCCCTGGGTATTTAAAAATCCCACCGATAAAATTTTATGGCATTTTTTTTTTAGCCGAGAGACCTGTCGGTCTAGAACCGTGGTCGGCAAACTCATTTGTCCACAGAGCCAAATATCAATAGGACAACGATGGACATTTCTTTGGAGAGCCACGTTTTTGTTCTTTTTGGTTTTTTTTTTTCAAATATATTTTATTGATATTTTACAGAGAGGAAGGGAGAGGGATAGAGAGTTAGAAACATCGATGAGAGAGAGACATCCATCAGCTGCCTCCTGCACACCTCCCACTGGGGATGCGCCCGCAACCAAGGTACATGCCCTTGACCGGAATCGAACCTGGGACCTTTCAGTCCGCAGGCCGACACTCTATCCACTGAGCCAAACCGGTTTCGGCGAGAGCCACGTTTTTTAAACTTAAACTTCTTCTAGCGCCATTTCTCCAACATGGACTCGCCCAGGCCGTGGCATTTTGTGGAAGAGCCACACTTCAAGGGGCCAAAGAGCCGCCTGTGGCTCGCGAGCCGCAGTGTGCCGACCACGGGTCTAGAATATTCCCTACTTCCCTTTTAAATACGATGCTAAGAAAAACACACAGAAATAACACTGGACAAAAGAAACCCGAGTGCTCTAACGGAATCACTGTACAGGGAGGATATTTTATTTCTAAAAGCTAACGATGGCTCCTCCTTTTATTTTTAAACGCATTTGTATTGATTTCAGGGAGGAAGGGAGAGGGAGAGAGAGATAGAAACATCACTGGTGACAGAGGATCATGGATCGGCTGCCTCCTGCACGTCCCCCCACTGGGGATCGAGCCCGCCACCCGGGCGTGTGCCCTTGACCGGAATGGAACCGAGTCTGCAGGCCGACGCTCTATCCACGGAGCCACACCGGCCAGGGTTTGGGTCAGCCGTGGGCAAACGACGGCCCGCGGGCCGGATCCGGCTCTTCTATCCGGTTCTCTTGCTCTCCCCTCCGCTCCTTGACTTTGAATTTATATCAGTTCACACACACACTCCATCCATGCTTTTGTTCCGGCCCTCCGGTCCCGTTGAAGAACCCCTGGTGGCCCTCGAGTCAAAAAGTTTGCCCACCCCGGGTGTGGGTCCTCGCTCTTTAAGTGGTGCAGGCAGGCGGCGTTCTGAGCCGACACGTGTGTTCCTGTTTTCCAGGCGAAGAGCCACGCCAAGCAGGGCATCAAGGAAGTGAAAAGTAAGCTCAAACCCAAGGTACGCCCCCTCCTCCTCCCGCTCGCCAAAGGTGGGTGCGCAGACCTCGCCGATCACGCGGGATGTTGGTTTTTTGAGCGACGTTTGAAGGGTGCTTAGCCGTGGGTTCAGGAATGGCTTTTTCCTCACACGCCCCCTGAAAACCGCCTGCCGTTCTGTGCGCGCCCACGGAAACGCGCTCTTTATCGCTTGCATATTTTATCACAGGGCTGCGGAGAGCTTCAGAGACGCTCTCCCAGGACGTGTTGTCTCCATAAGGCTCACGGCCTCGCTATAGCTCCCTACCGAAATGCTTTGCTTCCAGCTGATCATTTTTTTATGTGTTTTTTTAAAAAAAAATTTTTTTTTTTTACGTAGATGTTTTTATGGATTTCAGAGAGGAAGGGACAGGCAGAGGGGGATGGAAACATCCATGATGAGAGGGAAGCATCGATCGGCTGCCTCCTGCACGCCCCCCGACTGGGGAGGGAGCCTGCAACTCGGGCATGTGCCCTTGACCGGGAATGGAACCGTGACCTCCTGGTTCCTAGGTTGATGCTCGACCACGGAGCCACGCCGGCTGGGTGACGCTCATCATTTTTTAAACGATGATGATTTGGGGTGCAGAAGTAAGCCATGAATGCCCTCTTTTGGTCGATAAGCTCGTTTCCAATAGTAGCTACTTTAAACTATGCTTGTTCTTCATTGACAAACGTTCGTGTTTGAGGGTGTGTATTGGAACCTAGGACCATTGCATGCATAGGAATAGTTATGTGTCTCCGTGCATGTCTGTTTGATCTGATTACATATTCCATCTCGGCAGATTTTTATCAGTTGTTCTGTTTTGAAATTGTACCTTCGGAGAAAAAGAATCCCACTCAAAACTTTTTTTTTTTTTAAAGCCGCCTCGAGTCCTTTATTTTTATTTTATTTTTAAATATATTTTATTGATTTTTTGCAGAGAGGAAGGGAGAGGGAGAGAGAGTTAGAAACATCGATGAGAGAGAAGCATCGATCAGCCGCCTCCTGCACACCCCCTACTGCTGGGGATGTGGCCGCCACCAAGGTCCATGCCCTTGACCGGAATCGAACCCGGGACCCTTCCGTCCGCAGGCCGACGCTCTATCCACGGAGCCACACCGGTCAGGGCCCACTCAAAACGTTCATGGTCGCGACGGAGAGTGAAGGATCCTTGTACCCATTTTACTCAAATTACTCCCAAGGGAGAACCTTCTGGGAATGATTCACTCCCGATACAGGAAAATGGCAGGGGGACCTAGTTTCCTAAATAGATCTTTCACGCGTACAGTTCCAAGTGTCGTCTTGTTACTTACGTCCGTGTCGGACCCTGGGCTGCGGAACCCAAGAGCGTCCGTCAGTCCTCCGGGGAGCGTCTTGCAATCATTCCTGTCTCTCTCCCACGCGCAGGAGAGTGAGGACGAGGACGGGGCTGGCTCCGGTTTTGTCCGGTACGCTCCGGTCTACACCGTGCACAACCACAGCGACCGGGGGGCAAGCCGGGAGAAGCGCAGGCTCACCCAGGTACGGCGGCCCTCCCTCGAGCCTCCCGTAGGGGGCGCGCAGGGGGCAGCAATCCGTGTTTCTGCTCTTTCCTTCTCCCTTCCCCTCTCTTTAAAAAAAAAATTTAAAAATTACGAACTATATTTAAATCACTAGTTAACAATGTTAGATGATGATGATGATGATGATGATGATGATGATTGATGATGATGATGATGATGATGGTGATGATGATGATGATGATGATGGTGATGATGATGATGATGATGATGGTGATGATGATGATGATGATGATGGTGATGATGAGGATTCCACCACTGTAGCACCCTGGTCTGGCTTCCGCCGTTAGCTGGGAGACATTCACTCACCCGTAAACGACGGACGGGTTTGCGATCGGCATCTCAGTTTTGCTCCCCTTATTACCAGGATGTTCAATTCCTATCCGTCTCAGGCTTCTGCCTCTTAAAAAGTTAACTTTTGCACATGGGCTGCCTCGATACGGGAGCACGTGGGTTATATGTACGGCGGGGAACGGGTTTTTTTATGCGAAGAAAAGGGGTTCTCTTACCCCCGTCTCTCCGAGTGGAAGAATGATATCAGGGTCTGAGCACGTTGAGATCCTCGGGGAGATAGGGGAGCATTTCCAGGGGCAGTTGCAGGTGGTGAAAGGCGGACTCTAGAATCAGCGATGGCGTCAGGAAGGAGGGATCCCGGGGCCCACGTGTCTGCAGGTGCCAAACGGAGCAGCAGGGGTGGGACGGGGGGGGCAGACTGACTCTGGGACTCGGGTACCGAAGCCGCTGCCTGGCCTTTGCTTTGGAAGGGTTCGGGAGGGGCCGTTAGGGACCAGGGTGTGGGGTTCAGAGCCAGACACGCCTGACGTGGAAGAAGGTCCTAGCCTTTAGCGTTGAGCAGAACACAGCGTCCCCGAGCCTCACCTCGGGCCCTTGGGAAATGCGATGACAACACCTGTCAATCCCCAGGATGCCGCAGGCCTTAGAGAGCGCGCGTGCGAGGTGGCGGCCATAGGCGTTCACGACGCGGCAGCCGTCGGTGTGCAGAGACACGCGTCTTTCGCTTCTGGCCACGCATAGCAGCGCACCTGCTCGCTGTCTTGCCTCTCGGTAGCCGCTTGCCAGGGTCACACAGGAACCCTCCAGTCACTAAAGCCGCGGGGACCCTAACGTTGTCTGTTTCCACTTAAGTCGGAATGACTTGAAGACCCCGGGTTATGATTTGAAAAGACATAACACAGCTCTTGCCCGGCCGGCGTGGCTCAGGGGTTGAGCGTCGACCTTGGAACCAGGAGGTCAGGGTTCCATTCCCGGTCGGGGCGCATGCCCGGGTTGGGGGCTCCATCCCCAGTGGGGGGCGTGCAGGAGGCAGCTGATGCATTATTCTCTCTCATCGTGGATGTTTCTATCTCTCTCTCTCCCTGCCTCTCTGAAATCAATATGAATACATTTAGACCAAAATATACACTGAGTGGCCAGATTATGATGATCTCTGAACGCATAATAATCTGGCCACTCAGTGTGTGTGTGTGTGCGTGCGTGCGTGCGTGCGTGCGTGCGTGTGTGTGTATATGTGTATATACACATATACACACAAATACATATATATATATATATTAGAGGCCCGGTCCATGAATTTGTGCATGGGTGGGGTCCGGCCAGCCTGGCCAGGGGGAGGGGACATGGGCGGTTGGCCGGCCTGCCTGCTGGTCGAACTCCTGGTCGAGGGGACAATTTTCATATTAGCCTTTTATTATATAGGATATACACTGAGTGGCCAGATTATTATGCGTTCAGGGATCATCATCATCTGGCCACTCCGTGTGTATATGTACAGCTCTTGTATCAAGGAACATCTTGGTTTATCAGACCTTGAGGCTGTCATTTTGTTGTCAATGAAATTATCGAAATAAAGGATCTGGACTCGCCTGTTCGCTGTCCCCGTGCGCCCCGGGTCTGAGCTCCGGGAGAGCCTTCCACTCCCAGTTTCCAGCCGGACTTGTGTCGCTGAAACACCCCGTTTTCATCTGTTCTGCAAAAGATGTGAACGAGATGATGGCGATTATTGACATTCCGAGAGTGTGCTTAGCAGCGAAGAAAGGCAAGTTTCCCCACCGGGATCCCGGGGACGAGAATACACAGACCCCGGGATCGTCTGCGACTTCGCTTGTGGCCGGAATCGGTGGCGTGTCTCCTACCCCCCGGCCCCCCGGGAACGCGGGCGTGGGAGTGCCAATTAGTCTGGCTGTTCCCCGTGTGGTTGATGAGGCTCCATGGAAGGTCTGGGGGACGGCTCCCAATTAGACTCCGCGTCTGCACAGCCCCGGCCGGCCCCTTGGGGGCGGGGATGGCCGCGGCCACAGCCTAACAGGGCCCCGGGGAAGGGGTCCCCCCACCGCCGGTGGGGTCCACGGAGAATCCGAGCTGCCCCTCCGTTTTCGTCTCGGCCGCGCACGGGCCTTCTGTCATCCACGCGATGTCAGAACAAGACCCCGTAGGTTTCGGGAGCGAGATGTGGACGGCGTATCTCCTCTGCGGGGCTGCCTTCGTGTGCTGACCTGTGGGCGCGGGGTGGCGTCTTCGGAGGACGAGACATCCCTTGGAAGGACGCGTCGAATGTGTCTGCACCGAAGAGGCGGCTGCATTTGTAATCGTAGCAGCCTGTCTTAGTCCAGGACTAGCGTGTGTGTCTGTGTGTGTCTGCATCTCTCTCTCACACACACACGCACACGCATGCACACATGCACACACACACAGCAGCGTCGAATGTGTCTGCACCGAAGAGGCGGCTGCATTTGTAATTGTAGTAGCCTGTCTTAGTCCAGTACTAGTGTGTGTGTCTGTGTGTGTCTGCATCTCTCTCTCTCTCACACACACACGCACACACGCACACACATGCACATATGCACACACACACAGCAGCGTCGAATGTGTCTGCACCGAACAGGCGGCTGCATTTGTAATCGTAGCAGCCTGTCTTAGTCCAGTACTAGTGTGTGTGTCTGTGTGTGTCTGCATCTCTCTCTCTCACACGCACACACACACACACACGCACACACACGCACACACGCACACGCACACACACACAGCAGCGTCGAATGTGTCTGCACTGAAGAGGCGGCTGCATTTGTAATCGTAGCAGCCTGTCTTAGTCCAGTACTAGCGTGTGTGTCTGTGTGTGTCTGCATCTCTCTGTCTCTCACACGCACACACACGCACACACACGCACACACACACACAGCAGCAGCAGGACGCGTGCACTCTCGGCGGGAGCTTAGCTGTTCTGCACATCAACATTAGCAGATGGATGGCCCCAAGCAAGCCAAACACCGCACCCCCGGCTCCTGCAAGGGCAGGGCCTGGCTCTTTGTTGGCAAGCCCCGGAAAGCCCTGGCAGGCATCGCTCTTAACTCTTTCACGGCCGGGCCCCAAGGCGTCCGCCCCGGTTTCCTTCCCACCCACCCACCCGGTCCGTTGTGCGGAAGCTGCGTAGACAGCGTGAAGGAAGCTTGTTTCTCCGCTCATACAGTGACAGAAATGGGGCGGGGAGGAGGGGGTCCCTGTGGGTGAATAGCCCCCCCCCCCCGCCTTGGAATGCAGTCAAGACGCTCACCCACACGCGGTGTGTACACGTGGACGTGGGTTTCCTAGTCATCATTTCTACGAGTAACGCCAGGAACTGGTCCACGTGGGGTCACGTATTCCACGTAGAGGCTCGCGAAGGTTTGAGAGACGAGGCGTTTTCTCCCCGGTGGATACGGAGGGGCGGGGTGCGCACCATCAGATATCATCAGGCGATGGTCCGCGTCCGACCCGTCACGCAAGGTGTTAGGCGCACCGCAGGGGAAACGTAGCTGCCTTTTCGAGTCCTTACGGATTCACTAGAAGCCCAGTGCACGACATTTGTGCACTGCAGCGGCGGGGCGGGGTGGGGGGAATCTCTCAGCCTGGCCTACGCCCTCTCGCAGGCCCCCTCAGGGGATGTCCACCTGCCGGCTTAGGGCCCGATCCCTCAGGGGGCAGTCAGACATCCCTCTCGCAATCCGGGGCTCTTGCAGTCCGGGACCCCTCGCTCCTTACCGCCCGCCTGCAGCGAAGGCGGGAGAGGCTCAGCCGTGAGGCTTCTGGCTGAGCGGCGCCCCCCGCTGTGGGAGCGCACTGACCCCCCAGGGGGCAGCTCCCACATTGAGCGTCTGCCCCCTGGTGGTCAGCGTGCATCATAGCGACCGGTCGTTCCGCTGTTCGGTCAATTTGCATACGAGGCTTTTATTACATAGGATCGGTGGGTACCTCCTCCTCCGATGGGTGGGATCTGGCGCAAGCTCATTCGATAAATGATGGGCCTCGTAATTTCACGTTTCAGGAATGTACGTGGAAGTCACGTGTGCCTGGTCCAGATCATGGATCTCATATTTTAAGATGCCACGCAGAGGTCATTCGCGTCCTGTGACCTTTCTAGGGAAAGGCAGACGCATTCTCTGAGTTATCTAGCTCCAAAGCCCCGCCAGTGGTGGCCCACGCACGCCTCGTTAGGCTGTGGGCGACGGTATCGTAGTCAGGACACCCGTTTCTTCATCGGAACTCAGCGAACGCCGGGAATACAATGAATGTCATTGGAGGGTGCGCCTCCCGCTCAGGGGACATAGTAGATTCCAGAACATGGCACGCACGGGCTGTTGTGTGGCTTTGCTTGGTTGGTCAAGAAAGCGCCTTAGCCGGTGTTGCTCAGTGGGTAGAGCCTCGGCCTGCGGACTGAAGGATCCCAGGTTCGATTCCGGTCAAGGGCACATGCCGGGGTGGTGGGCTTGACTCCCCAGCGGGGGGGCGTGCAGGAGGCAGCCGATCCATGATTCTCTCTCATCGTGGATGTTTCTCCCTCTCCTTTCCTCTCTGAAATCAATAAAAATATATTTATTTAAAAAGAAAAAAAGAGAGAAAGAAACAGCATGGTCATTGGGTTGGACGTAGCCAGTCGCTCTGGAAAAGTGAGAGTCAGTCACCAGGAGAAAGCTCACCGTGACCTGGGGGAGCGGCCTGGGTGTAGGAAGGAAGTGGCCCAGGTCACTGGAACCGGTACTTCATATACATTTTGCAAAACTAAAAGGAAAAATGTTTAACCAAATAGTGATAAGTTAAAAAAAAAAAACAAAAACCCTGTTGTTGTCGTTTTTTTATGTACATTTTTAGCACTTTGTTCACTTGGACTTGTCATGAGCACACTATTACTAGGATCAAGCTGAAATGTTGAATGAAGGTGATAAGGAAATCTGTTAGCAAGTTCTAGACCAGTGGTCGGCAAACTCATCGGTCCACAGAGCCAAATATCAACAGGACAACGATTGACATTTCTTTGGAGAGCCACATTTTTTAAACTTAAACTTCTTCTAACGCCACTTCTTCAAAATAGACTCGCCCAGGCCGTGGTAGTTTGTGGAAGAGCCACACTCAAGGGGCCAATGAGCCGCAGTTTGCCGACCACTGTTCTAGACGATAAAAAAAATTGTTTGGAGTGTCTTATGTGAGCATGTTCCCGTTGAAAGACGCCCAAGAAAAATTGTCTAAATGAAAACACCTTTTAGCATCTCTGTCCCAAAGTCACTCTTCCCATGGCATAGAGTCAGGCTAATTTATACGAATGTCACTCATGTTTAAATTTGCTCTTTTAAGGCCAATATTGAACAGTAGTGGTGCCACGTGGTTAATTTTAAAGAAAGCTATTTCCCCTGTTGTTTTTTTTTTTTAATTGTTGAAATAATATTCATTTCCAGCATGTCAACAAACGATTCTAGTTCAACCTCCCTCCCCCAGCATTCGGTTATGGGTACAAGGCTGCCCTCTAGTGGGCACACGAGACAGTGCTTTCTTTCCTTGAAAGATGATTTATAATGGTAAAATTTACCTTGCAGGGTAGTCTTTTGAAAGCATTTTTTATTTATTTTTTTTTTAAATGTTGATTTCAGAAAGGAAAGGAGAGGGAGAGAAATATAGAAACATCCACGATGAGAGAGAATCGTTGGTCGGCCGCCTCCTGCACGCCCCCCACTGGGGATCGAGCCCGCAACCCGGGCCTGTGCCCTGACCGGGGAATCGAACCCTGACCTCCTGGTTCCCAGGTCGACGCTCACGCCACGCTGGCCGGGCTGATAGAATCTTAGTATAATCTGAACGGGATTGATGTCTCCTACGCATCGCTCCGGTTCCCACCGACAAAAACGATGACACGCGTGCTCTTAAAGCTCTTTCCCGATTCTGAACTGCGTGCATTTTTTTTAAGGTCGCTGCCGTTACAATTCCGTAGAGTTCACGTTATTGCATGCAAGTCCTAGCGCCCGAAATGCATACGCTCAGGGGTTTGCTGTGGAGTTTGGGTGAGCAAGGTAACACTTCTTCTGAACCTCAGTCACGCCAACTCTAAAATGGAGACAGCAGGCCTTCAAACACATCACGTGTCACAAGCATCTTGATTTTACAAAGTCTAAAAAACCGTATTTGCCCATTCCTCTGCCTGTATCCCTCATCTCCACCCTCTTCCCCCCCCCCACTCCCACACACACACTCCCTAACCCCCTTATAAATTGAAATGGACCCAGCCCTTGGCCTGGCTGGGGTGTGTCTGCCATCTAGCGGCAGAAATGGTAACTGCAGGAGGAGCCGGGGGTGGTCAGGACGTGAAGTTGGGTGGTTCTGTGACTTGACAGGCGTCCTCAAACGACGGCCCGCGGGCCACAGGCGGCCCGCCGAGGACATGGATCCGGCCCGCCGGGGGCCGCTGCCTGTCCTGCTTAGCAGCCGACGCGTCCCGGGCCCGCAGTGCGCCTAGGAATTTGTTCATAGGTTTTTTTTTAAGCTATAGTCCGGCCCTCCCACGGTCAGAGGGACAGGGAACTGGCCCCCCGTTTAAAACGTTTGAGGACCCCTGGACGTGGGTCTGCTGCCTCCCAGAAACCATTGCACGCGGGTCCCGGGCCCGCAGAACCGGTAACGCAGACACGAACTGGTTCCTTCACGTCGGAAGCCGGCGATGCTTGTGTTGAATAAGCTGCCGTTTTTCTCTAGCTTGAGTGTTGATCGAATGGATTGTAAGCCACGTATTCCCAGAACGAGCAGGGACGACGGACCGGGTGGGTGAGCTACGTAGAGACACGTTCAGTCCTCTCATTTGTTCCTGGTTTACGAGTGTGCGGTGGAGTAAGCGTTGAGATAAATAACCCCTTACTCTCCCCTCCTTCCTGCCCAGCTCATCAAATTGATTGGGTAACGTTGAAAACCCTGAATGCGGGTTGCTTTTATTTTTTTATTTTTATTTTTTTAAAAAATATATTTTATTGATATTTCACAGAGAGGAAGGGAGAGGGATAGAGAGTTAGAAACATCGATGAGAGAGAAACATCGATCAGCTGCCTCCTGCACACCTCCCACTGGGGATGTGCCCGCAACCAAGGTACGTGCCCTTGACCGGAATCGAACCCGGGACCCTTCAGTCCGCAGGCCGACGCTCTATCCACTGAGCCAAACCGGTTTCGGCACGGGTTGCTTTTAACAGTGCTCCTGATCGCCCGGCCGGCGTGGCTCAGGGGTTGAGCGTCAACCTGTGACCCAGGAGGTCAGGGTTCGATTCCCAATCAGGCCACCTGCCTGGGTTGTGGGCTCCATCCCCAATAGGGGGCGTGCAGGAGGCAGCTGATCCATGATTCTCTCTCATCATGGAAGTTTCTCTCTCTCCCTTCCTCTCTGAAATCGATCTTTTATTTTTTTTATTTTTTTTAAATATATTTTATTGCTTTTTTACAGAGAGGAAGGGAGAGGGATAGAGAGTTAGAAACATCGATGAGAGAGAAACATCGATCAGCTGCCTCCTGCACACCTCCTACTGGGGATGTGCCCGCAACCAAGTTACGTGCCCTTGACCAGAATCGAACCCGGGACCTTTCAGTCCGCAGGCCGACGCTCTATCCACTGAGCCACACCGGTTTTGGCTGAAATCGATCTTTTAAAAAATGTTCCTTTGCAAATCAAATCGTTCCTTGAAACGTGACTGGGAAGGAGACTTGCTGTCCTACTAACGCCGTCTGTCCGTCCCTCCCCCAGGTACGCTTACACAGGCCCCTCAAGAGCCCGGACGATGGCGCGCCGTGTGCGGACAAGGACGAGGACGTGGACCGCAGCAGCAAGTCAGTAACGGGTTCTGAGGACCCACCCAGCCGTGGGGCTTGATGCAGACGTTGTAGGTTACACACGATGACTTCCAAGAGCGCGCACCCCCAGGCATCGGATTTCACCCCCTTGTGATGGCCTTAACCCAGCCGTGGGCAAACTACGGCCCGCGGGCCGGATCCGGCTGTTCTATCCGGTTCTCTTGCTCTCCCCTCCGCTCCTTTCCTTTGAATGTATATTCGTTCACACACACACTCCATCCATGCTTTTGTGCCGGCCCTCCGGTCCCGTTGAAGAACCCATGGTGGCCCTCGAGTCAAAACGTTTGCCCACCCCTGCCTTAACCCGTCTCGTGGGGGGTGAATCTGGAGCCGGGAGAGCAGGGAGGGCCTGGGCTAGCTTGTTCGTGAGAAGCAAGGATGCCTGCGGAGATGTCGGGGATGCGGTGGGAGGGAAAGTAGGAAGCCACCCACGTTAGACCCTGGCCCGCCCCGGGAGGGGGCAGGTTCAGCATCAGGACCAGGGACACGTCCGTGGAAACAGACTGAGGCAGGGGGATCAGGGAGACTGATGTCTAGACCAGGGGTGGGCAAACTTTTTGACTCGAGGGCCACCATGGGTTCTTCAACTGGACCGGAGGGCCGGAACAAAAGCATGGATGGAGTGTTTGTGTGAACTAATATACATTCAAAGTAAAGGAGCGGAGGGGAGAGCAAGAGAACCCTCCGCTCTTTCGGCTCCGCGGGCCGGATAGAACAGCCGAACGGGCCGGATCCGGCCCGCGGGCCGTCGTTTGCCCACGGCTGGTCTAGGGTGCCATCACGGTGGTGAAGACGAATTTGACCACAAAATAAGGGAAGTAGTCATCATCATAGCGTAGGTTTGACGTCTCCATGTTAGCATACCAGGGCGTGACCCGTAAACATTGCTTTTCCCTGTGAGATCTTTGTCTGTACAAGGGAATACGCATTCTTCCTCTAAGACGGGCGACTAAATAAGGATAAACCATGTGAAAACACGGAACGAACGTGAACTTGGCCCCAGCCCGTGGCCCAAGCACTCGGTCTACCATTCCGAAGGCGAAAGTCCCAAGTCCCACAGAATCAGACCGAGTGACATCCGGCTTTCCTGCTTCCTGGTGAAGGCGCCGGTGACTTCCCGGCTGCACGTTCTTTACTTTTTTTAAAAAAAAAAAACCTTTTTATTGATTTTTAGAGAGAGAGGATGGGAGAGGGATGGAGAGATAGCAACATCCATGATGAGAGAGAATCATGGATCGGCTGCCTCCTGCACGCCCCCTAACTGGGGATCGAGTGGGGAACCCCGGGCCTGTGCCCTGACCTCTTGGCTCCTGGGTGGACGCTCAACCACTGAGCCACACGGGCCGGGCCCGGCTGCATGTTCTTTTTTTTTTTTTAATTTTAATATATTTTATTGATTTTAGAGAGGAAGGGAGAGAGAGAGAGAGAGATAGAAACATCCATGATGAGAGAGAATCATGGATGGGCTGCCTCCTGCACGCCCCACACTGGGGATCGAGTCCGCAACCCGGGCATGTGCCCTTGGCCGGAATCGAACCCGGGACCCTCCAGTCCGCAGGCCGATGCTCTATCCACTGAGCCACACCGGCCAGGGCCCGGCTGCATGTTTTTTTTGTTTGTTTGTTTTTAATATATTTTATTGATTTCAGAGAGGAAGGGAGAGGGAGAGAGAGCTAGAAACATCCATGATGAGAGAGAATCATGGATTGGCTGCCTCCTGCACGCCCCCTCTTGGGGATCGAGCCCACAACCCGGGCACGTGCCCTTGGCCGGAATCGAACCCGGGACCCTTCCGTCCGCAGGCCGACGCCCTATCCACTGAGCCACACCAGCCAGGGCCCAGCTGCATGTTCTTAACGCAGGTGCTCGGAATTCCCCGCCTGTGAGCTGGTCTAGACGTCCCCCCCCCCCCCCCCCAGGGTGAACCGGGCCGTGGACCAGCGCTCCATCCTCTTGCTGCTCCGCCGAGCTGGCCCTGGAAGGGACAGGGCGAGAGGTGGGGCACACGCAGCCCGTGTGGTCGCACGGCCCCCAGAGCGCGTCCCGCTCCCCCCGCAGGCTGTCCTTGGAGGACGGAGAGGAGGCCGCGGCCGATTCCTACGAAAGCGACGACTCGGTGGAGACGCGAGGGCAGACGCTGTACTCGGGGGACATGGACCTGCTGGGCGAGATCCTGGACACGCTGAGCACGCACAGCTGCGACCCGGGCCAGCTGGCGGCCGCCCGGAGCCTGGACTTCTTCCGCTCCATGGACGACATCGACTACAAGCCCGCGGTGAGTGGGGCTCCCGGGACCGGGTTCGAGGCCCCCTCCCCCCCCCCCCCCCCCCCGTCCCCGTTCCTCCCGTGGCCGCGACGGCCTGAGGCTGGCGTCCCGGTTCGCACACGTGTGGGCCCTCTCGTGGGTACGTGTCCAAACTTCAAAAATACGGTAACGTGGAACCGTGAAGAATTAATTCCAGTAAAAAAAAAAATCCGGTGTTTTCCCTTTCATTCAGCCAACCCCGGTAGCGGTTGTTGGGAATTGAAATTCTTTCGCCAAGCGGCAGCAGAGCTTTCTGACCATCTCGTTCTAGAGTTGTCTTTTGGGGGGGAATTTTTTTTTTTTTAAATATATTTTATTGGTATTTTACAGAGAGAGGAAGGGAGAGGGATAGAGAGCTAGAAACATCGATGAGAGAGAAACATCGATCAGCTGCCTCCTGCACGCCCCCTACTGGGGATGTGCCCGCCACCAAGGTCCATGCCCTTGACCGGAATGGAACCCGGGACCCTTCAGTCCGCAGGCCGACACTCTATCCACTGAGCCAAACTGGTTTCGGCGGGGGGGAATTTTTTAAAACATGAAATGCCCCCGCTATATTTTCTCAATGTCCTTGATCTTAAAATAGACTACATTTTTTGTCATCTTGCCTCAAAAGGGAACTGTAGCTTTAAACAAATGGATCTGAATGCTTTAAAAACACTAGAGCGAGCCCGGCCGGCGTGGCTCCGGGGTGGAGCGTCGACCTAGGAACCAGGAGGTCACGGGTTCGATTCCCGGTCAGGGCACATGCCCGGGTGGCAGGCTCGATCCCCAGTGGGGGGCGTGCAGGAGGCAGTTGGTCCATGATTCTCTCTCATCATGGATGTTTCTCTCTCTCTCTCTCTCTCTCTCTCTCTCCCCCTTCCTCTCTGAAATCAATGGAAATATATATTTTTAATATATATTTAATAACTAAATTTAATATACTTAATACCTGAATATTATTTAATAACCAAATAAAATCATGACAGTTGCTAAAGCGATGCCTTCCTTGTATCAAAGACGTCCCTGAACGGGCTGTTCCCTCTTCCAGAATAAATCCAGCGCCCCGAGCGAGGATAACCTGGCGGCCCTCTGCGGCGGGTCTGGGGACCAAGGCGACTGGCCCCTGGGCCAGGAGGACAGCGCCCTCCACGGCCGACACCTGCCCCCGTCCCCCAGGAGGCGGGTCAGCTCCAGCTGTGCCACGGGCTCGCTCTTCAGCCTGAAGGAGGAGAACAGTGCCAGACCCCTCGACGGGGGCCCCGGGAGCGGCCCTCCCCGGGCGGACCAGCCGGCCTCCCCCTCGGAGCTGGGTGTCCCGCGGGCTCCCCGGGACGCGGCCCGGACTGAGGAAGGGAAAGCAGACACGGAGGAAACACTAATCCAGGCCCCGGACGACCTGCTGATCCCCAGCCTCGGGCGCCGGCCGTCCTCCTCCGTCCCGTGGGAGAAGGAAGGGAAAGGCGTCCAGGAGGCCCCGGGAGACCGTGGGCCGCTCCACGAAGCCGTGTCGCTGTGTCACGACGTGGCGCCCGCCTCCCAGCCCGACGGGAACGTTCCGGGCGGAGGCACGAGTGGAAACCAGGCCTCCGTCGAGAACTGAGAGCCAGCCACGGGCGTCCGCGCGTCTCCGGAGACACGGGAGGGCCCCACGGAACCCCGTGCAGGAAACGGTGGTTTGTAGGCATGGCAACGCTTGCTGTTGTCGAGACATTATTGTTTTCATTGGAGACATCGCCCGTGGGTCTGGCGGGTCTGTGTTACCCACCGATCTTTCGGGGTGAAAGCTACTTCTTCTACTGTGCTCTTCAATCAGGTACTCGTGTGTGCGTGCGTGTGCATGTGTGTGTGTGTGTGTGTGCGCGCGTGTTGAGAGTATACATCGGACACGTGACCTCCCGGATTGGTGCTTACCGCCCTGCATTTTATTTAAACGGAGGATGCATTCGGAAGCCTTGCCCGTGACCCGTCGCTACCCCGCGCGCGTCCGGTGGAGCAGGAGCCGATCCCGTTAGCAACACGTATCCGAGCTCCCCTCGAGCTGCTGGGACTGTGACCCACCGCTGCCTTAACCTCCCGCCGCTCGCCAGCCACCGTAGCCACGTATGGAGTTTCTGCGCACCCTCCCGGAGGCGTGAGAAGTGGCCAGCGGGACAGGAACGCCGTTCCCGTCACTGAATCCAGGATGACAGTCTCTTCCCTCTCTCTTCTGTTTGTTTCTAATGAAAAGCTCTTGTGGACACGGTAGCCACGTCTTCCGAAAAAACAGCCTCCAGGCCCCCGCCTTTCACCCAGGGAGCGTCTTCCATGACCATGTGAAGTGAATGCCTCCTGTTTACACGCGAGACCCTTTCCACGCCTTCCCCCAGCCTCTCCGGGGCCTTTCCCCAGGGAGCCAAAGGCCACCCGCTCTGTCCCGATTTTTTAAAAAAATATATTTTATTGATTTTTTACAGAGAGGAAGGGAGAGGGACAGAGAGTCAGAAACATCGATGAGAGAGAAACATCCATCAGCTGCCTCCTGCACACCCCCCACTGGGGATGTGCCCGCAACCAAGGTACATGCCCTTGACCGGAATCGAACCCGGGACCCTTGAGTCCGCAGGCCGACGCTCGATCCACTGAGCCACACCGGTCAGGGCTTTTTTATTTTATTTTTTTTAAGTTCTGATCTGTTTATTTCCTTAACTAATAATTCTCTAAATGGTTTATATCTTCAGGTTGTGTCTCAAAGTCACTGACGTTGCATGTTAGAAGTTTCAGACTTCTAGGAAAATGGTCAAGGCAGTCCTGCGTTCCCGTCCATCCTTACCCACCGTTCCCCTGTACTGATATCCCAAGTCCGTGTGGATGGTCCGTGCATCACAATCAATGAATCAGTATTTTTTTAAATATATTTTTGTATTGATTTCATAGAGAGGAAGGGAGAGAGAGAGAGAGAGAGAGAGAGAAACATCGATGATGAGAGAGAATCCTGGATCGGCTGCCTCCTGCACGCCCCCTACCGGGGATCGAGCCTGCAACCCGGGGGCATGTGCCCTTGACTGGAAATCGAACTGTGACCTCCCGGTTCAGAGGTCGATGCTCAACCCCTGAGCCACGCCGGCCGCCAGCCGGGCTGAATGAGTCAGTATTGCTGGTCCACGCCTCTTTCAGACTTCTTGAGCCTTCCCTGCTGTCCTTTCTCTGTCCTAGGCTCATTTAGAGGTCACGTCTTCTTAGATATCCCCCCCCCCTCCATGCCCCTTGGCTGTGAGAGTTGCTCAGTACCATTCCCCTCGAGGTCTTCCCAGCTGGATCCGTGCCTTACCGACCGACCGTGCGGCGTCGGCGTGCGAGCCCACGTTAGAAACAAAAGCAAAACCCAACACCGTCCGTGCTGTTCTGGGAAACCACCCGAAAGCCTAGGGAGCGAGCATCCTTGTTTCGATCCATTGAAACACTGAGTGTTCAACGCCTGCTCTTCCACGGGACTCCCCAGGGTCCCGGCGGACGTCGGGGGGACGGAGAGAAACTAACGTGAGGTCTGCAGAGTTACAGAGGTGTTCTCTTCTCCTCGGCTCCTCTCCTCTGTTCCAACAAAGCCAACGGTTGGCCAACTCCCCGGCTGCTTGACTTGGACGTGTTTGAAGGCCTAGCGCCTCTTTGTCCGACAACGAGACTTGTGTCCGTGAGGGAGAGCCTGGGTTCTCCCCGGAACTCCCCCCCCCACCCCCGGCCCCCACCCAGCCTGCATCCTTCGCCCTGAGCTGGGGTACCCTGGGGTGCCCCGAGCAGGGGATAGAAGAGCAGTGTGTGAACTCCGGAGCGATTGCTTTAAGTGAGAGTGTCGTGAAGTAGCATTACGAGTGTTCGTAGTAGGATGGTGACCGACCTCCTTTTGCATGTTAGAGCATGATCATCGTTCTGATTAAAAACCAATAACCCATCCCTTTAGGAAGTAGCCATGGACACTTGGTCCTGGACCTATGCAGGGAGCCGTGCCTGAGGATGGAGGGAAATAAAATGATGGACGTTGTCCCTGCGGTGAAGGAACCAGTTGAAAGGAATTGCGAATATCAATAATAGTAATTAATAATAATAATAATAATAATAATAATAAATTCTGCTTAGATGTTATTAACCCAAGATTCTAATACCAGAAAAGCCTTTTAAAGCTGCTTTATCTGATACTTGCATTAAGTCAGAACCACAGTGCCATTTCTAAGTTGATGACCTTTCTCTGTAATTGTATGAAGAATCTAGAATAATGCTGCTACCTGAGGTACCTACTTTTATTTTTAATTTTTTAAATATATTTTTATTGATTTTAGAGAGGAAGGGGGATGGAGAGAGAGAGAGAGAGAGAGAGAGGGAAACATCCGTGATGAGAGAGAATCATGGATCGGCTGCCTCCTGCACGCCCCACACTGCGGATGGAGCCCGCCACCCGGGCACGTGCCCCGACCGGGAATCGAACCGTGACCTCCTGGTTCCTAGGTCGACGCTCCACCCCTGAGCCAGGCCGGCCCGTCTCTCATCCCATCCCTTTTAAATGAAGACTGTACGTGACGGTTCTGTCGCTAGCATTTTGTGCTAACTCCCTAATAGGATCCAGGGTTTGAATGAATCAGTTGTGTCTTAAACAGGCAGAGGACGTTTTGGCTTCTGTGCCAGAGGAGAAAACTGTGAATATCCTCAACATCAGTACTGTTTTCTAGAAAATTTGGATTTTCAGGGGGGAAAAAAAACCCCAACTACTCGCATGAATACATTTCCGGATGCGAACGCCATTTAGTTTAGCATAAGAGACCTTGATTCTGGGCAGAGATCTGTTGGTGGGAACAGAAGTTTCAGAACTGGGGTCCCCACATCTAATTTCTCCAAAGCGCTTCATGACATAGGAAGGAGTTTTTTCAAACGGGTCGATTCTGGGTGTCTTTCTCATGTAGAGCCCGCCCTCTGCTCAGTGTCTGTCTTAAAGCCTGTTTGAGAGCGAGAGGATGGTTTTGATCAAACCAGTTAGCACCTTGATTTGTTCTAGAGAATTCTCTTGTGCTTTAGAAAGAAGGATATTTCCTTTTGAAAACGATAGGATTTTTGTGCAATATAATTTTCTTGCATCATTTCGTTCAGATACATATGCCAATCTGCTTTTGGGGGCAGACGCCTTAAGACGGTGTTGTTCAGTATTTGTGTAAAACTGTATGATTTTTTTTTTTTTTCGGGGGAGAAAAAAATGTATAGTGTTTCTGTGGCTGGCCGGAGCAATGTGTGTGTTTATTTAAAATAATTATGGACCGTGCGTCACCACCAACTGCCTCAAGCAACCATCAATATGCAAGGAGAAGAATGCTCAACCTTAGGTTCGTGGGGCCTGCGTTGTGATTTTAAAGGACACGGACACAGGGCCACGACGTGTCGATCCTACGTGTCCCTTGAACAGACGCCCAGCCCGCGCCACGCCCATCGAAGGGGCATTGGTCCGGCGACGCCCACGGCTGTGGAGGGCGACATCCTTCGGCAACATCCCACAGCGTGGGACCGCCCGTGAGTGAGGTTGATTTTTGTGTGTGATGGACAGTATGGTTCGCCTCCCAGCTTCTCGAGGTTTCTCTACCTTTTACGATACTTGAATCTGGCAGAAAAGCACTGGGAGAATTCTGTAGCCCGGGATACAATATGCAAATCTACCAAAAAGCAAAAAAAAAACAAAAATAACAACACCCACAGAGTGAAACCAGGTACTGATGGGTGGTGCCCGCCGATGCTGTGTTTGGTCCTCGGGTGGAGTGAAGGCACCTGAGCCGCACCATCGGTTCCCTCTTTGATGTGAGACGCCCCCCCGACCCCCCACACTCAGTCTCTCGGTCCGTGTCACTCCAGTTCTCCACGGGGGCGTCTGTCCACGTCCCTCAAGAAGGGACGACACGAACAGATGGGCCTCCGGTTGGTCCCCTGACGCCGAGGATGGGACACGAGAGGCCGGCTGCATCCTCGAGGTACCACACTCCTCCCCCGCTACACGCTGGACTTGCGACCCGGTTCACAACTGGGTGCCAAACACGGGCTTTCTCAAATCTACTGTGGCTTCGGTACTCACACCGCAGGCAGGTAGGCCGTGGGCGAGACCCCCAGCTTCCCGAGCACCCCGCTTTTCTGCAGACGCGGTACGCCAGCGGCTCCGGAGGGGAACTTGCCCGCCGCGCGTTTCTTTCGCTTTAGCGCAGTCGCTGTTTCGAAGGACGGAGCCCTTTGCTAGACACGGGACCGGTGTCTTTGGAAAAACACCTCGCCGGCTCCACGGTGCTTGCATCCTGGAGGCTGCCGTCGAATTCATCTCAAAGGCTGGCTCCTCCTGGGAGAACCTGGTGTAGACAAGGATCGCGTGGGGAACCTTTTAAAAAAAATAGGTGCAAATAGGAATGCTGGATGAACTACGCGTTACCGTCAAGTGCCCGACGATGCAGTTATGAAATAAAATCGGTTGTTAATCCAGCCTTCGCATGGCGGTGTGTCTCTTCTCTTACAACCAGGCGGGTGACCCCTTTGTTTCTCTAGGGCCGTGGTCGGCAAACCGCGGCTCGCGAGCCACAGGCGGCTCTTCGGCCCCTGGAGTGTGGCTCTTGCCCAAAATACCACAGCCTGGGCGAGTCTATGTGGAAGAAGTGGCGTTAGAAGAAGTTTAAGTTTAAAAACATGGGCTCTCCAAAGCAATGTCCATCGTGGTCCTGTGGATATTTGGCTCTGCGGACTGAGGAGTTTGCCGACCCCTGGGCTAGGTGACCAATGGGAGGACCTGCCGTCCCCGCCTCAGCTTCACTTCGCTGCAGACTCCAGCCTACAGCATCCAGAGGCGTGTGGTCACCTCAGGGTGTCAGGGTCTACCGTCATGGGACAGGCACACGGCGTGTTCCTAAGCGTCTCAGGCCCGGCCGGCGTGGCTCCGTGGTGGAGCGTCGACCTAGGAACCAGGAGGTCTCGGTTCGATTCCCGGTCAGGGCACAGGCCTGGGTTGTGGGCTCTGTCTCCAGTGGGGGGCGTGCAGGAGGCAGCCGATCCGTGAGTCTCTCTCATTATGGATGTTTCTCTCTCCCTCTCCCTTCCTCTCTGAAATCAGTAAAAACATATTTTTAAAAATAAAAAAAGAAGCATCCATGATGAGAGAGAATCATGGATCGGCTGCCCCCCTCCCCCCCGCATGCCCCACACTGGGGATCGAGCCTGCAACTCGGGCATGTGACCAGGAATCGAACTGTGACCTCCTGGTTCCTAGGTTGATGCTCAACCCCTGAGCCACGCCGGCTGGGTGACTGCATGTTTTTTGATTTTGTTTGTTTTAATACATTGATTTCAGAGAGGAAGGGCGAGAAACATCAATGACGAGAGAGAACCATGGATGGGCCGCCTCCTGCACGCCCCCTACTGGGGATGGAGCCCACAACCCGGGCATGTGCCCTTGAGCAGAATCGAACCTGGGACCCTTCAGTCCGCAGGCCCACGCTCTATCCACTGAGCCACACCAGCTGGGACATGACTGCACGTGTTTAGCGTCCGCCCCGGGGACCGGGTTTGAAAGCAGCTGTCCTCGGTCAGGTGCTGCCCACAGCTTTATGGATGCTGTTGCCAGGGTCCGGGAAGCCGGTGAGACCAAGCCCGAGGACTGTGGTGAGCCAGCACGGCCATGGCACACTCAGCCTCAGGGCGCCTTAGGTGGTGTGCCAGCTCAGCCAGGTTCGGTGACCCTGAGAGGGGGCGGGGAAGGGTTGAGAAAAGACAGACGAGAGAATAAAGGCTGGGTCATGGTGGGACACTGTCCTCTCTGATGGAGAGCTAGCGACAGTGCCACGGACCACCAGCCGTGTCTTTATTTTATAGCAGATGCCACGAGGCAAACGCGTGGGTTTCGAATCTACTCAACTCCATGCACCTGACCTCTATCCAGCCCACGTCACTCAGGCACGTGGGGCCCCGTGTTCGGACCATAGGGTCAAGCTGACAACTGTGGGGGGGGCTGTTTCTCTGTTTTCCGCGGCCCGCACAGAAAAACGACAGGTTCCTGAGCGGAGGAGCTGGGGGTAAGAAATTAAAGAAAAAATGAGACCAGACACAGAAATAGGGACAAGCTGGGATCCGGGTGGGAGGCTGTCCCTCTGATGGGACACAGCGCCTTTATTGGTTTCCAAAAGGGGGGGTTAAGGTCAAAGGAGTTTTGGGTGTGCCCAGGTCCTATTCATTCCTCATTCCTGGTCCAAGGACGGGATTTAGCATATCAAGACCTGGGTAAGTCAAGGTCCTATTCATCCCTTATTCCCGGCACCTGGATAAAGATAAGACATCGGTACTGATGACAGTCTCCTACATTTGGGGAGGCTGTCTTCGGGGGAGGACCACGCCAATCACCTTGGACTCCACTGACATTAACTTTATTTATTTTTTTAAATATATATTTTATTGATTCTTTACAGAGAGGAAGGGAGAGGGACAGAGAGTTAGAAACATCGATGAGAGAGAAACATCGATCAGCTGCCTCTTCACACTCCCACTGGGGATGTGCCTGCAGCCAAGGTACATGCCCTTGACCGGAATCGAACCTGGAACCTTCCAGTCCGCAGGCCGACGCTCTATCCACTGAGCCACACCGGTCAGGGCAAACTTTAAAGGTCATCCGTGTGCATTCCCAGGGGGCCCTCCGCAGACAACCACAGCTGTTGGCTATCATGGTGCTGAGAGGCTCTGCCCTCCACGCTGGGACGTGCACGTGGCCTTGCCACGAGGGGACTGTGCCCTCTCATCGGTCCGAGGCTTGAACCCGTCCGAACGCTGTGGCCGCTCTCCGCTGGGGACCACATCGCCGGGTCACGGGCTCTGATGGGAGACGGCCACCTTTGTCATCACCGGTCAGTGCCGTGAACGTTGCTCTTTCGCGGCTGCGGGTTGAAGGTGAAAGGTCGCATTCACTGGGGACCTGGGGACGGTTTCCCGATGGGAATCGCGCCCCTGGTCTGCGTAGAACCGGGTGAGCGTGGCTGGCTGGATCGAACCCCAGGCCCGGGGTCCGGCTTCCCTGCTGGTGGTGATCGCAGACGAGGGCGGGTCCCGAACGGAAGAAGTGGGAGGAGTGATCCTCAGAGCTGGGGGGTCATCTCCATAAAAGAAATCTTCTTTTTACATTTTTATTGATGTCAGAGAGGAAGGGAGAGGGAGAGAGAGAGAGAGAGAAACAGCAGTGATGAGAGAGAATCATCGATCAGCCGCCTCCTGCACACCCCCCACTGGGGATCGAGCCCACAACCCGGGCCTATGCCCTTGACCGGAATCGAACCCGGGGCCCTTCAGTCCGCAGGCCGATGCTCTGTCCACTGAGCCACACCAGCCGGGGCAAAGAAAAAACGTTCCTAAATTTCGTATCACCCGGTGTTTGGCCGACGGGGAGACCGGGACCTTCGGGACCTTCCGGTTTATCCTCTGACAGTTTCACTGAGAGCAGACGAGGGGTCTGAAGGTTCCTGTCGGTTTCCGACGAAGTGATTTCCGATGGCGCGGCGTGGGGGTGATCGGAAAGGACACGTGTTCTCAGAATGAACTCCTCATCGGGCACCGAAAACCCATTCACGGTATCGAGGGGGGACAGCCCGCCCCGGGGGCACCCGGGCCGCTCAGACGCGTGTTGTTCTGGTCACGCATGTGCACATTCTTACCCCTGGGTGTGGATGGAGGTCACTACTAAGAGAGCGGTCCCCTTCCTGCCTTAAATCGGCCGAAACGCAGGGGGAGTTTGTGTCCTGACCCCCCAAAGAGACTTAGGGCTGCAAGTTCAAACCGTATACGGAGCCTCGTCAGGTCGGTGGCTCCGCACAACGCTTTCTTCCCACAGCCCAGGGGTGGGCAAACTTTGTGACTCGAGGGCCACCATGGGTTCTCAAACTGGACCGGAGGGCCGGAACAAAAGCATGGATGGAGTGTTTGTGTGAACTAATATAAATTCAAAGGAAAGGAGCGGAGGGGAGAGCAAGAGAACCGGATAGAACAGCCGGATCCGGCCCGCGGGCCGTAGTTTGCCCACGGCTGGCCCAGGGTCACACGCGTCCCCCCTCCCTTTCACACCATCTCCTGCGGGTCTAGACGGTGTCTGTTCCGTCACTGTCAGATGACCAAGGACGGACACCAAGTCTCCAGACATGGCCGGTGCTTGTAACACACAGCCCCGGTCCGTCCAGGGCGGGAGGGGCCGCATTGACATTCACTCCACTAACCCTCACCCGCACCCTTCCTCTCTGATGCCAATAAAAATAGATTAAAAAAAATAAAAGAGGAGTTAAGCATATTCCCTGTGAGTCTATTTGTGTGTGTGTGTGTGTGTGGAGGGGTGTTGGTTATTATCCATTTCATTATTTTATTGTTATTGTTTAAAGAATGTCTCCTTTTTCCTTGATTGACCCCACCCCCACCACCACCACCATCACCACTCCTGCCCTTTTTGTGGTTTTTTTTTATTTTATTTTTTTAAGATATATTTTTATGGATTTCAGAGAGGAAGGGAGAGGGAGAGAGCAAAATATCAGTGATGAGAGAGAGAGTCGTGGATCGGCTGCCTCCTGTACGCCCCCTCCTGGGGATCGAGCCCACAACCCGGGCATGTGCCCTTGACCGGGAATCGAACCGTGAACTTCTGGTTCCTAGGCTGATGCTCGACCACTGAGCCACGGCGGCCGGGCTCAGTCCTAGGGTTGTAACACCCCCGCGTGCCCGTGGAGAAATAAAAACCACTAACCCAGGGGTCCTCAAACTGCGGCCCGCGGGCCACCTGCGGCCCGCCGAGGACATGGATCCGGCCCGCCGGGGGCCGCTGCCTGTCCTGCTTAGCAGCCGACGCGTCCCGGGCCCGCCGTGCGCCTAGGAATTTGTTCATCGTTTTTTTTTAAACTATAGTCCGGCCCTCCCACGGTCTGAGGGACAGGGAACTGGCCCCCCGTTTAAAAAGTTTGAGGACTCCTGCGATGCGGCAGGTCCCACGGGCGCGTTGGCTTGCGTGCGCTGGCCACGTGCTTCCCTCCGGATCTCACACCACGCACCAGGGGATGGTCAGGAAGGAGCTGGTGCCCGACCTCCGTGTGCGGAAACGAGGTATCGAGCCAACAGCACCTTGTCCGGGTGCAGCAGCGCCATGGCAGCCACGCGTCGCTTCCAACTGTCAGCACCCACGACGAAGCCACGAGAGCGCCTGGTTGGCACCGGTCCGCCTGAGCTCAGCAGTTTCCTGGCGTGATGTGCTGAGACGCGGGGAATTGTCCTTGTCGCTAACCAGTTGCCATGGATTCCTTTTCGCTCCATCAGCAGGTTCTTGGCATCGATGCCTCGGTGTGTTTGACTACCATCAGCACAATCGGACGGGGACGGGGAGTTTGAAATGTATCGGGGACGAAGCACGTCCGTGCCGCTTGCTAATTTCCAAGTGCAGGCGCTAATCCTCCTGGGAGGCATGGCCGCGGCGGGCCTACCGGTTCCCAGAACACACTTGGGCCCCTGGCGAGGCGAAGGTGTGCAAAAAGAATTTGGGCTTCAGAACCGTGTTCTTTTTTTTTCTCTCTTTTTTTATAAAATATATTTCCTTGATTTTTTTTTTTACAGAGAGGAAGGGAAAGAGATAGAGCAGGGGTGGGCAAACTTTGTGACTCGAGGGCCACCATGGGTTCTTAAACTGGACCGGAGGGCCGGAACAAAAGCATGGATGGAGTGTTTGTGTGAACTCATATAAATTCAAAGTAAAGGAGCGGAGGGGAGAGCAAGAGAACCGGATAGAACAGCCGGATCCGGCCCGCGGGCCGTAGTTGGCCCAAGGCTGAGATAGAGAGTTAGAAACATGGATGAGAGAGAAACATCCATCAGCTGCCTCCTGCACACCCCCTCCTGGGGATGTGCCCGCAACCAAGGTCCATGCCCTTGACCGGAATCGAACCTGGGACCCTTCAGTCTGCAGGCCGACGCTCTATCCACTGAGCCACACCGGCCAGGGCCAGAACCGTGTCTTCTGTGAGCGCTGTGTTTATTCCTGAGCGCAAAGAAACTCGGCGGCGAGGGACAGTATCTCTCCAGATGGAACTTGGAGGAGACTGCCGTTCGGGTTCTTCTTTCCTGAAGGCCAGATGGACAGCACGGAGAGGTTGCAGACAGAGGAAGACTCCGGCCCATTGGCCAGGGCTCTGCCCTTCGCAGGAGCCTTTAGGATGAAGCACAGTTCCCAGAGGCCATTTGGGACTCTGTCCCTCACGAATGCCTCCAAGCCTTTGCCGAGGGGGGCTGGGGGTGGGGGGAGGAAACGGGTTCTTAATTCAGAGTTCATTCAACGATGGAAACCTTAAGAACGATAATCAACCTCTACTACATTGTCCATCGTGAGGGGTCTCTGGTGATAGTCAGAAAGCTGCCTTTTTACCTTTAAAGCTAGACTGGGTCCAGGGTTGATATGCCTGTGATGTGCTTGAACTAACCCTTGAATGTATTTTAAACTTGAAGAATGGTGGGTGTGTGTTTTTAATATATATATATATATTTTTTATTGATTTCAGAGAGGAAGGGAGAGAGATAGAAACATTAATGATGAGAGAGAATCATCGATCGGCTGCCTCCTGCATGCCCCCCCTACTGGGGATCGAGCCCGCCACCCGGGCATGTGGCCTTGAATGGAATCGAACCCAAGACCCTTCAGTCCGCAGGCCGACGCTCTATCCACTGAGCCACACCGGTGAGGGCTAAGTACAACTTTTGAATGCTCGGGTAGGATGACTGGCAAAAGCCAGATTTCCCAAAACAAGTGAAATCAACTCCACGGCAATTTGAAAATTTCCTCTTCCCTCTACAGACCAGCGGGCCACGTTGACCCTTGATGTCGCTGGCTGACGGCGAGGCTCAAACTGGAAGGGGATGGGGGGGGGGGGGGGGGGGGGGCGGGGCCGAGATAAAGAGGAGAAAGGGGGTTTCTTCCAAGAAAAACAGCTTCTTCTCCCGTCGGATACCGAGCATAGCTGAGCCGTTCCCTTTCCTGTTTTGGCTCAGGCTTCTGGGCCGGGAGGAGCGGGCGCCGATTAGATCTGCGTGGAGCCGGACAAGTGAGGGAGCTTGCCAAGCGCGCCGAGTCCTGGGTGGGCCGAGCGCTCAGCCCATCCATCACCCCACCCCGCGGAGATGGCAGGGCTGACCACACGGGAGGGGGGCGGCTTGCTGGGGGACAGCTTTTCAATATGTTTGGGTGTTATGGACGATGGGGGATTGCCCAGTGTTTTCTGGTCTCCTCGAGCTAGTGCTTCTCAATGTCTTACTGATGTCTCTCTTTTTAAAAAAAAAAAATATATATATATTTGTATTGATTTCAGAGAGGAAGGGAGAGGGAGAGGGAGATAGAAACAGCCGTGATGAGAGAGAATCCTGGATCGGCTGCCTCCTGCACGCCCCCTACTGGGGATGGAGCCCGCCACCAGGGCCTGTGCCCTGACCGGGAACCCAACCCTGACCTCCTGGTTCATAGGTTGATGCTCAACCCCTGAGCCACACCGGCCGGACTGGAAACAGTATTTTCTTTATTTTATTTGTTTTTGATTAATCCTCACTAGAGAATATTTTTTTCCATTGGTTTTTTTAAAAAAATTTTTTATTAAGGTATTATATGTGTACATATCTTACCATTGCCCCCCCACCCCACTCCCATACATGCCCTCACCCCCCAATGTTTTGCATCTGTTGGTTATTCTAACATGCATGCATGTAAGTCCTTCGGTTGATCTCTTATTTCCCCCACCTCTCCCTAACCTTCCCGCTGTAATTTGACAGTCTGTTTGATGCTTTACTGCGTCTGTATCTATCTTTTTGTTCATCAGTTTATAATGTTTTTTATTATCCACAAATGAGTGGGATCATGTGGTATTTTTCTTTCATTGACTGGCTTATTTCACTCAGCATAATGTTCTCCAATTCCATCCAGGTGCCTACAAATGGTAAGAATTCCTTCTTTTTTATGGCAGCATAGTATTCCGTTGTGTAGATGGACCATGGTTTTCTGATCCACTCATCTGCTGACGGGCACCTAGGCTGTTTCCAAATCTTAGCTATGGTGAATTGTGCTGCTATGAACATAGGGGTGCATATATCCTTTCTGTTTGGTGTTTCTGGTTTCTTAGGATATATTCCTAGGAGTGGGATCACTGGGTCAAATGGGAGTTCCATTTTCAGTTTTTTGAGGAAACTCCATCCTGTTCTCCACAGTGGCTGCACCAGTCTGCATTCCCACCAGCAGTGCACGAGGGTTCCTTTTTCTCCGCATCCTCGCCAACACTTGTCGTTTGTTGATTTGTTGATGATAGCCATTCTGACAGGTGTGAGATTTCCATTGGTTTTTAGGGAGAGTGGGAGAGGGAAAGACAGAGAGAAACATCGATGTGATAGAAACACACCGATGGGTTGCCTCCTGTATGAGCCCTGACCAGGGACCGGGCCAGGGAGGAGCCTGCAACCGAGGTACTCGCCCTTGGCCAGCATCGAACCCCGGGTCCCTTCGGTCCGTAGGCCGACGCTCTATCCACTGAGCCACACCAGCTGGGGTTGAAACCAGCATTTCCAATCCACGGTTAGGAAGCTGTGGATGTGGAGGGCCGGCTGTACCGAGAGTTTTACTATTGACTGGACTATTTTGTGTATTATTTACTGTGTTCTTACACTAAGAAAATGTTATTAAAATCATCAGGAAGAAAAAACACAATGACTGTATTTATTGAAAAAAAATCTGCATCGAAGTGCACGGGGCACTTCATGTGGTTCGTAGGTCAGCTGTGCCTGCTTTTAGTGTTCCAGGCAGTTCTACGAGGCAACCTTTTCGGCCTATTTCATTTTACTGCGACAGCAACCATATCTGCATCGCGTATTGGAGTTAGTGGGAAAGAAGCGTGAAGCCAGAGGTAGTGATAAGCGAGAACAAGACCCCGCCTGACATCTTTCAAAACCGTGTTTCCCTGTGTGAAGTCTCGGCTGACCAAGTGCTCTCTCCTTTGACCCCAACAGTCGTGTTTCTTCGTTTTTATGGGTGGACCCTCTCGGGACCTGCATTTCAGCAGAGCGTTTTCCATGAGAACTGAGATAAGAAATGAGAGAAGCACGCCTTGACTCCTCCCACTGTTCTTCCGCCCAGAATCCCCCTCCACGATGTCCTAGGGACACTCACCCTTCCCCAGCGACGTCTGGCCGGCCGGCGCGTTCCCAGTCCCCAAGGAGCGAAGGGATGTGCGTCTTCTCATTCCCGCAGGCTGTCGAGGGTGATCGGGGCGGTGGGGGGGGGGAGTGTGTGTGTCTGGGGAGATAAGAGGGACGGCCATCCTGAAGAACAAGCTGTCCATCTTGTTCATGGCGTTCAAGAACACTTTTCTGGGGAGAAGCCCATGTTCAGGGTCAATGCCAAACTCATTACAGCCCGCGGGCTGGCTGGAGGACAGAGGGTTCGTGAAAACTCACTTTCTCAGGGAAGCGCGAGGGGGGTGCGCTGTGACTAGACGGCTGCACATCTTCCATCCCTACCGTGTCCAGCGACGAGATTGAGATGGATGCCCTGGGTGGCAGGACGAGCTGCTCCTTTTTTTTTTTTTTTCTAATATATTTTATTGATATTTTACAGAGAGGAAGGGAGAGGGATAGAGAGTTAGAAACATCGATGAGAGAGACACATCGATCAGCTGCCTCCTGCACACCCCCCACTGGGGATGTGCCCGCAACCAAGGTCCATGCCCTTGACCGGAATCGAACCCGGGACCCTTCAGTCCTCAGGCCGACGCTCTATCCCAGCCTTGGGCAAACGACGGCCCGCGGGCCGGATCCGGCTGTTCTATCCGGTTCTCTTGCTCTCCCCTCCGCTCCTTTCCTTTGAATTTATATTCGTTCACACAAACACTCCATCCATGCTTTGGTTCCGGCCCTCCGGTCCAGTTGAAGAACCCATGGTGGCCCTCGAGTCAAAACGTTTGCCTACCCCTGCTCTATCCACTGAGCCAAACCGGTTTCGACAAGCTGCTCCTTTGCTAATAAATCACCACGGCCCCCCAGGAAACACGGCGGCTCGTACCAAGGCCGGGAGAGCAAGGCCCGGGCGCTGGTGGCCGAGCCCCGTGACTTCGGCTGGCGTGCAGGGCTGACCTGCAGTTGCCTGGCCAGCTCTTGCTGCTCCCTCGCTATCATTCAGAGCTCAGCAGACAGACAGCAAGCCGAGGCTGCCCGGCAGCTTCCTCTATAGGCCTCGGGGGGCGGCGGGGGGTGGGGTGGGGGGGGAACAGAGTGAGGCTCTTGTCTAGCAAAGAGGCCTGTGTGAATGAGTCCTTGTAAAAGACAGAACACACACTGTTAGAAGCCAAGCGGCACTGTATCGTGAGATGGAATCCGGGGGGGACGAAGGGGATTGGTTGGAAAAGGTTGTGCCCTGGCTGGTGTGGCTCAGTGGATAGAGCCTCGGCCTGCAGCCCGAAGGGTTCCCCGGGGTTGGATTCCGTTCAAGGGCACGTACCTTGGTTGCGGGCTCCTTCCTGGCCTGGGCCCTGGTCCGGGCGCGTGCAGGAGGCCATCCATCGATGTGTTTCTCTCACATCGATATTTCTGTCTGTCTTTCCCTCTTTCTTCCACTCTCTCTAAAAAATCAATGAGAACATATCCTGGGGTGAGGATTTAAAAAAAAAAAGAAAGAAAGGGGGTTTTAAGGCGGTGTTCAGATGGAATCTGATTCATAATTAATATTCAGGAAATTCAAGAGGAATCGAACCCATTGTCGTGGGCACGGCTGCGGATGTGGAGGGAGTGTGCGCTGGCCAAGTGCGTCTCTTCCCAGAAGGGAAATCAATTCCGCGGACCCATCAGGAGCACTTTTCCAAAGAGGCAACAATGTCCATGGCTTGGAAAGAGGTCGGTTAGCAATGCAAATGGAAGGCTCTGTATACACCTGACATGTAACAGACAATGTTTGCATCTCATTAGAAAAGGCTGGGGGGCCGGGGGGCGGACGTTCATCTCTGACAACTTGACTGGGAGGCCTCAGAGGCCTCAGGCAGGAGAAAGCAGCACCGAAGAGCTCCTGACTGGGGCGTGCGCGGGTACTGAGCTCATTGCAAGGGGCCCTGGCAACCCTACGCGTTTGGATCCTGAATGCCTTTGGCTTTTTAAAGAACGTGAAACATGTTTTTATTCATTCCCGGGAAGAAGGGAGAAGGAGGGAGAGAGAGAGAGAAACAGCGACACATCCGGGAACGACGCTCTGAGAAACCCTTTCCCGCGCTCGCCTGGTGGAGACCCCGGATGGTGTGCCCATCAGCTTGTGAACTGCGGTGGGTACCATGATTGGGGGACATGGAGCCAAGATCATGATGGGGGCGGGGGGTGCGGGAAGAAGGGGGCTTGCCTTTGCCCTCTTTAGTCTGCCTCCTCCCTCTTGGATGGACATGGCCCAGGCCGGAAAGACACCATTTTCTCATTATGGCTCATAAGCATGTATCTATCTATCTATCTATCTATCTATCTATCTATCTATCTATCCATCCATCCATCCATCCTATCCAATAAAAGAGAAACATGCAAATTGACCGTGCCTCCGCTACACCCACCAGCCAATCAGGAGCGAGTATGCAAATTAACCCAACCAAGATGGCAGTTAATTTGCATATCCAGGCACAGAGCGAAGACTGAAGACACCGTAGAAGGAAGCCAAGCGCTGCAGAAGGCAGCGAAGTTGTGGAGAAGCAGGTGGGGCAGCGGAGAAGGGAGGGGAGCAGGTGGGGCAGTGGAGACGGCCGAAGGAAGCCCTATTCTTGCAGGAATCTTCCTACAACAGGCCTCTCTAGTCTATACTAATAAAAGGGTAATATGCTAATTAGACCGGGACACCTTCCAGGAGACCTTCCGGACGTCCTTCTGGACAAAGCCATGGTGGTGGGGCCGAGGCAGAGGCAGTTAGGGGCAATCATGCCAGGAAGGGAGGGCAGTTGGGGGTGATCAGGCCAGCAGGGGGGGCAGTTGGGGGTGATCAGGCCGGCAGGAGGGGGGCAGTTGGGGGCAAGTAGGCTGGCAGGCAGAGTTGTTAGGGGCAATCAGGCAGGCAGGCAGGCAGGTGAGCGGTTAGGAGCCAGCAGCCCCGGATTGCAAGAGGGATGTCCAACTGCTGGTGTGTGATCACCCTAAACCGGCAGTCGGACATCCCCTGAGGGGTGCCAGATTGGTGAGGGTGCAGGCTGGGCTGAGGGACAGCCCCCTCCTGTGCATGAATTTTGTGCACCAGGCCACTAGTGTGTGTATGTCTCTGTGTGTATATACATATATATATATTGATTTCAGAGAGGAAGGAAGAGGGAGAGAGAGAGAGAGAGAGAGAGAGAGAGAGAGAGAAAGAGAGAGAGAGGGAAACATCAATGATGAAAGAGAATCATGGATCGGCTGTCTCCTATTGGGGATCATGAGCCTGCAACCTGGGCATGTGCCCTGACTGGGAATCTAACCGTGTCCTCCTGGTTCATAGGTCAACGCTCAACCACGGAGCCACGCCGGCCGGGCAGCCTCTTTTTATAATGGGAATACCCGCTCCCCCCCCCAGCAACCATTCCTCATAGATAACAGCAAGTGCAGAATATTTTCATTTGATGATGAAGCGGGGTACGCAAAAGAGAATTTCCCTTGAACTTGAACCGCGAATTTCCAGAAAGAGACGATCTTGCAGAGATCTTTTGAAGGATTTTTCATGAGGGTTCAACAGTTTCTAGTCGTGTGGGGAATAAGGAAAGAAGGGTGGGGGTTTGGGGAGAAGTGGCGGGGGGGTGTCACCGATTCAGGAAACTTGGTTTAAAAACTTCATGAACTTCCAAGCTGGGGGGGAAAGGGGGAAAAGAAAGGAAAGGAAAGCAGAGGCCCGCTGGAGTGGCATCTCTTGAATCTAATTAGCAGGACGCTAGCATCACCGGGGTCCATAGGAACCACACGGGTCGCTGCCTCGGGAAGGCCCTCCAAACGAGTCAACATCTGTTTGTTATTTTGACTATGTAGTCCAAGTATTGCCTTGGGTCAATTACAATTTCTCTTCAAAAAAAGCGAACGTGGCCTCGCCATCATTTCCCCGGTTCTCCTTGAAAGGGAAATCGCCAAGCGGCCTGCCATTCCGTGTAAAATATTACAGAGAGGCAGGGGCGTCATACCTCAGTGTCACCCAGGCCCGCGATCCGTAATGAGCGCTGTGGTTGGCGGGGAGGCCCGGGAATAGTTTCCAGTCCTTCCCAGCCATCGGGACGTGGCGTCGGCGATGGGCTGAGACTGGTTTTCATTCCACTTTCATCGAAAACAGAGGGGACTCTTTGCCAGATGTTGGTCTCCCGTCAGGTTACGCCAGCATCTCGGGGTGAGTTACGGCGACACTTCAAAGAACCCGCTGCCATCCCCTCGCAGACAGTCTCAGCGCTGGGTCCCCATGATAAGGAGCGGCAGGTACGACCGCTGTCGACAGAGATCTCATCGCTGTCGACAGAGATCTCATCGCTATCGACAGAGATCTCGCAAACCACGTGGGAAGTGAGGGATGGTGAGAGACATTTCAAGCTGTGATTGGCTAGAGCCGTGGTCGGCAAACCGCGGCTCCCGAGCCACAGGCGGCTCTTTGGCCTCTGGAGTGTGGCTCTTCCACCAAATACCACGGCCTGGGCGAGTCTATGTGGAAGAAGTGGCGTTAGAAGAAGTTTATGTTTAAAAAATGTGGCTCTCCAAAGGAATGTCCATCGTTGTCCTGTTGATATTGGGCTCTGTGGACTCATGAGTTTGCCGACCACTGGAAATGGGAACAATTCGTTTACGGCATCTACCAAGTTTCACTGTTGTTACCCTTCCTTCCTTCCTTCCTTCCTTCCTTCCTTCCTTCCTTCCTTCCTTCCTCCCTTCCTCCCTTCCTCCCTTCCTCCCTTCCTCCCTTCCTTCCTCCCTTCCTCTTTCTCTCTCTCTCTTCCTTCTTTCTTTCTCCTTCTTTCTTTCCTTCCTTCCTTCTTTCCTTCCTTCCTTCCTTCCTTCCTTCCTTCCTTCCATCCTTCCTCCCTTCCTCCCTTCCTCCCTCCCTCTTTCTCTCTCTCTCTCTCTCTTCCTTCTTTCTTTCTCCTTCTTTCTTTCCTTCCTTCCTTCCTTCCTTCCTTCCTTCCTTCCTTCCTTCCTTCCTTCCTTCCTCCCTTCCTCTTTCTCTCTCTCTTCCTTCTTTCTTTCCCCTTCCTTCCTTCCTTCCTTCCTTCCTTCCTTCCTTCCTTCCTTCCTTCCTTCCTTCCTTCCTTCTCTTCCTCTCTTTCTTTCCCTCTTTCTTGATTTCTTTTTGAGTGACGGCAGGAGTGGGGTGGGGGATGCACCCTCCAGGGTGATGGGAGTGCAGCCAATCTGAACATCTCGGAGACAGCCTAGGAAGGAAGGGTGGAGGGGAGGTCACCGATGCCAAGAGGAGTATCTCCGTTGCTGGTCGCATCCACGGGGAAACGCCCCAAGGAGTCTGGTGCCGCGCACACACCGATGGATGCGTGTCCACGGCCCTGCGGGGCTCCGGGCACGCGCCGTCCCATCGAGCCAGGGTCACCCTCGCCGCTAGCTTGGTGTTTCGGTTCTACGTTCCCACCGGGTTTCTGCGCCTCAAAACTCACACTCGGAAGCTCCGTGGATCCAGGTGAGTGGTTTGGGGAGGGCTGTTTCACGGGCGGCCAAGGAGAAAATACCGCATCGCGTAGGCACGCTCGTGTGTTTGCTTTGAAAAGTAATTTCGGGGAAACTCGATCCAGTTCAAACGGAACGACTGTAATTGGCTTTGATCAGTAAATCATCGGAAAGGGTTCTGCTCTTGCTTAGGCGCCCCCCCCCCCATCGCCCCCCTTCTTGTCAGCAGTGAGTGATTGCACGCCGGAGCTGGGCGGGTTATGAAACCTGCGTGGTCTCACTGGGTGGGATGGGGTGCTATTCTCCGTCGTGTTTGTCTCTCTGTCAAGGTGGGACTTGGCTTCCCACGCGTTAGGAGGGCTGCCGGTCGTCTCTCGCCGATTAATCCGTATTTCTGTTCTGCGCAGCCACACAAACCATCTCCAGGGGAAGGACTGGCCTGGGAGGAGCTGACATTCCAGTCTGGCTTTCATTTCTCCCCTCCCCCGCCCGCAGTGACTTTCCGCGGCCCACAACATACATGATCTGCGCAGAACATTTCAGGAGGATGGCAATGAAAGCCTCTTCAAAGCTCTCTCCCTCTCTCGCCGCTTATTCAAAATCCAGAGGAGATCTGGGGATTCTTTAAAGACGGAAAGAAAAAGGGGGTTTTAGAATCACAACCTAACTTTTTTTTTGGGGGGGGGGAGTTTAATCCTCACCCGAGGATATTTTCCCATTGATTTTTATTTTATTTTTTTAAAATATATTTTATTGATTTTTTTACAGAGAGAAAGGGAGAGGGATAGAGAGTTAGAAACATCGATGAGAGAGAAACATTGATCAGCTGCCTCCTGCACACCTCCCACTGGGGATGTGCCCGCAACCAAGGTCCATGCCCTTGACCGGAATCGAACCCGGGACCCTTCAGTCCGCAGGCCGACGCTCTATCCACTGAGCCAAACCAGCTAGGGCCCCATTGATTTTTAGAGAGAGTGGAAGAGAGAGGCAGGGGAAGACAGACAGAAACATCGATGTGAGAGAAACACATCGATGGGTTGCCTCCTGCACGCACTCCGACCAGGGCCCGGGGCCGGGGTGGAGCCTGTGACCGAGGTACGTGCCCTTGACCGGAATCGAACCCGGGACCCTTCAGGTAGAGCAGGCCAACACTCTATCCACGGAGCCACACCGGATAGGACACAACCTAACACTGTTATGCAGTATTTCCCTCGTGTTCCAGCGTGGGGCTCTATTTCCAGGTATTCTTCTCTGTTAACTTCTGTAGTTCTCCAGTGAACATAATGTGGTCGTCTAAGCAACGCCCCTAAGCCACGCCCCGAGGCGGGGAGTAGTGTTGTGGCTTATGAGCAATTTGTTCCTCGCCTGCACCTGCAGACCAGTTCAGAGTTTCAGGTGGTTTCAGATGTAACGGACTTCACTTGGGCGCCGGAAGACACCCGCTCTCGAAAGTTCTTTCATTCGACCGTCCCTTCGAACAACGTCGGAATATATCCCATTCATTAGGCCATTCTCATGGAGGGAGCCGGACGCGGGATGGTCTCTAGCTTTTCTGCTGCCTGTGGTCTGGAGACAACTGGTCTGGTCCCATCCCAGCTTTACGTGGGCACCTGCACGTCGGGCAAGTTTCTCAACCTCTGAGGCCCAGCCTTCTGCTCTCTGCGAGGTGGGTAATAATGACTACACCCCGGGGTTCAGAGGGAAAGCCACGGGCGAGAACAAGGCCCCTCGATGGCTGCCGCCGAGTTGTTTATTCCTCTAGTTGCCTTAGGAAGTAGCCGAGGCACAAAACACAGGGCCAGGACCCCTGCGTGCCCCTCTCCCCGGAGCACAGCCCCCCGTGGGCGCTCCCCCGGCAGAAAGCGGGGTTTCTGTGAGTGGCTCAACCTCCCTCCCAAATGGAAATGCTGCCAGCACATCTGGAGAAACGGAGTCAGACAGCTTGTCCCATCACACACAGCAAGGGCGTCCCTGCATTGAAAGGGACTTGACGAAGACAGGAGTCAAGAGAGTCCTTGGATAGGAACAGCTAAATGCAAATGAACCATTGAGGGTCTTCGCATGTTTAATAAAGTAAGTTATAACCTATATGAATTATAAATGTAATTATAATATGTACTAGAGGCCCGGTGCATGAAATTTATGCACGGGGGTGTGTGTCCCTCAGCGCAGCCTGCACCCTTTCCAATCTGGGACCCCTCAAAGGATGTCCAACTGCCCGGGCAGTCGGACATCCCTCTCACAATCCAGGACTGCTGGCTCCCAACTGCTCGCCTGCCTGCCTTCCTGATTGCCCCTAACCGCTTCTGCCTGCCAGTCTGATCACCCCCTAACCACTCCCCTGCCAGCCTGATTGATGCCTAACTGCTCCCCTGCCAGCCTGTTTGCCCCTAACTGCCCTCCCCTGCCAGCCTGGGCCCCCCCAACTGCCCTCCCCTGCAGGCCTGGTCACCCCTAACTGCCCTACCCTGCAGGCCTAGTCACCCTTAACTGCCCTACCCTGCAGGCCTGTCTCCCTCGCAACTGCCTTTCCTTGCAGGCCTGATCGCCCCCAACTTCCCTCCTCTGCTGGCCTGGTCACCCCTAACTGCCCTCCCCTGCAGGCTTGATCGCCCCCAACTGCCCTCCCTTGTAGGCCTGGTCCCTCCTAACTGCCCTCCCTTGCTGGCCATCTTGTGGCAGCCATTTTGTGTCCACATGGGGGCAGGATCTTTGACCACATGGGGGCAGCCATCTTGTGTGTTGGAGTGATGGTCAGTCTGCATATTACTCTTTTATTAGATAGGATAGAGGCCTGGTGCACAGGTGGGGACCAGCTGGTTTGCCCTGAAGGGTGTCCTGGATCAGGGTGGGGGTTCCCTTGGGGTGTGGGGCGGCCTGGGCGAGGGGCCTGTGGTAGTTTGCAGGCCAGCCATGCCCCAGGCGACACAAGCAGAGGCCCTGGTATCTGGGGTTTATTTATCTTTTACAATTGAAACTTTGTATCCTGGAGTGGATCCAAGCCTTCTGCTTGCTCCATGGTGGCAGCCATTTCTATTGGGATTTATTTATCTTCTATAATTGAAACTTTGTAGCCTTAAGCGAGGCCTGGGCTGGCCAGGGTGTGTGGAAAGCCTGGCTTCCTCCATCGCCAGGGAAACCCAAGCCTCCCTCCTGCTCTCTGTGGCCGTAGCCATCTTGGTTGGGTTTATTTGCATATTCGCTCCTGATTGGCTGGTGGGCGTGGCTTGTGGGTGTAGCGGAGTGATGGTTAATTTGCTTACTACTCTTTTATTAGATAGGATAATTATAGAAGTATAGAATTATCGTTTTTGTGTTATTCATTGGTGCAAACTTAGTACTTTTTATAATATCTACTAGAGGCCCAGTGCACAAAATTCGTGCACGGGTAGGGTCCCTAGTGGCTGCCGGCTGCCAGCTGAGGCCTTCCTTCATTCCATGCTGCCCTCTGTTGGTCAGTGCACATCACAGCGAGTTATTGAATTCCCGGTCAGTCGAACTCCCAAGGGGACACTTTGCATATTAGGCATATATATACTTATATATAGATAATGCATAGGTAATATATATATGTGTGTGTATATATATACATATATATGTGCATATATATACATATACATATACATATATACATATATACATATATACATATATATATATATATATATATATATATATATATAGTCCACCCAAAATATATACACACTTTAACAGCTGATAGCTCAATTAATGTTTCTTTCTTTTCAGATTTAAGTCACTGGAATTATGGTAATAATTATTCAAAACATATATACATTTTGGGGGGACAGCCCTTGCCTACATAAAATACCACCTCAAACTTTATAAATTTTATGGGAATTTTCAGGAAGGATGCCTAAACACTATCTATATATAGTAAGATTTTGAAACTGGTCTTGAGACCATTTTTGTTGTAGTTTTGAAAGAAAAATATTTCAACAGAAGTGTCCTTTATTGCCATATATCCACCTGACTTTATTCTATTTTTCCAATGCTTATTTAAGTGCATTTTGTAGAGTTAAGCAGTTTGGGGGGAAATGAAGTAAAAGAACAGACTGATGTGACTTAGTCTTCATAAAAATTCCATTCCTGCGAATTCCTGGAAGTAGGGTTTTAGAGCTCTATGATTGGAATAACATGTCATACCCCAAACACTTTACATTCCACCGGGTGAAACGTGATCCGTGGCCGTACTTTGTACTCCTCGGCAACACTTTTTTTGGTAAGAGCTTGGTTCCTTAAATCCTCTAAATCCTCAGACCTTTTCTAGTAAAATCATAGTATTCCCCCCCCCACCCCCCATTGCTTTCACCTCTTCAGTAATGAATTGTTATCCTTCAGAAACAAATGACCTCTCTTCAAGTGACTGGCGCTGCTGAGGGTACCTGGCGCGTTCGACTAAGATTGTCCGAGGAAAATTGAAAACAGCCCCGCTTTTCCCTGCAGATACTCGCTCCTAAGCCGCTGTGGCTCCCCTTCTCTCTCAGTGGTGATCTGGCTCCTGTTCCTGTGGGTTCTTTACCAGCGCATCCTACAGGTTGGGATCCCAACGCTATGTTTTTTTAAAAAAATAGTGTTTTTATTGATCTCAGAGAGGAAGGGAAAGGGAGAGAGAGAGAGAAACATCCACGCTGAGAGAGAATCATGGATCGGCTGCCTCTTGCACACCCCACCCTGGGGATCGAGCTCCCAAACCGGGCCTGTGCCCTTGACCGGAATTGAACCGTGACCTCCTGGTTCCTAGGTGGACGCTCAACCACTGAGCCACGCCGGCCGTCGAGCAGGATCCTGAGGCTATTAATCTGGGAGCAGGAAACGCAGTGGAAGAAACAATAGTTTGTTAGTTCTCACGGCTCCTCCTACACAGGAAGAGAATACACGGAACATGTGCTATTTTGTGTTGTGTCCGGGCCTAGACCTCTTCCGCTTGTGCCCTGCAATGTTAGTCTGCACCAGCTCCAGCTCCAGCTCCCGCCCCTGGCTTCCTCCCTCCGTCCTCACAGCTTCTTCCGGACACATTCCTCTGAATCCAATGTGTCTTTGCCCCCGGGGCACCCACGTTCCAGCTGCAAACTCTGACCAGGGGTCCTCAAACGACGGCCCGCGGGCCACAGGCAGCCCGCCGAGGACATGGATCCGGCCCGCCGGGGGCCGCTGCCTGTCCTGCTTAGCAGCCGACGCGTCCCGGGCCCGCAGTGCGCATAGGAATTTGTTCATAGTTTTTTTTTTAAACTATAGTCCGGCCCTCCCACGGTCTGAGGGACAGGGAACTGGCCCCCTGTTTCAAAAGTTGGAGGACCCCTGTGACACGCAGACCTGGACCCTCTCAGCCGCTGACTCCATCCAAGACTTGAACTTGACCTGTGACCCTGGTGTATATCCCTGTGGGAGGGTCCGCTGCTTCCTGCCTGCCATTCTTCTTGATTCTCATTTGTTCCACACCCCCCACTCCCCGCCCCCACCTCCGCATCCGACTCCCCAACACCCTCCTGGGAATGGTTACGTCGGCCTGCAATCTACAAAGAGCCGGCCGCTTGGATGTGCAAGGCCCAGGAGTGGGATTTGTTAGCAAGTGGCGGGATGCAGCTCTCGGCCGCAGAGACGCCTGCCCGTGCGCGGGGTTATCGATGATGCTCACCCGGCTTGTTAGCGGGGAGACGGCAAGGCGCCCACACTCATTCGTTTCCACTCGAACTTGTCCGGGTGCAATCATCTTCCATTACAGTGACACCTGCACCGCTGAACCTGGCCTTGCTGTTCTCCACGCTCCGCAACGGCGCCATTAAACAGCCCTTCGGAACGGAGCCGGGGCAACGGCGAGAAATTTATGAGCCTCTGGCCGGCTCTAGACCCCTTGGCCTCCCATCAGAGTTGGGCGAAATTAGCCGGGGGGATCAATAGTTGTTATGAGAGGTGGACGGGCCAACCAGGCGGACGATTCCAGAAGGTTTCGTGCCTGAGCAGGCCGCACTAAAAACAAATTCGTGTTCACGCCAGTGACCGGGCAGGGGATGTCAGGCGGTGAGCGGTGTGACGGATGCCACGTTGGAGAGCAATCGGGCCGCCTCCCTGGGGCCGCCAAAGGAATTGTGTTTCTGGTCTCCAGGTGGCGTCTCTCGCTCGTTCTAATTGCCTTTGGCAGGTGAGGCCTGTGCTGGCCGCTAGGAAAGCACCTCTGTCTGCAGCTCTTGCCCGGGGAAGTATTTCAACAATTCCCAGGAATTCCAAACGAAAACTGCTCTAAAATATATACATCTGCGATGTGTCAGTGACTACGTGTGCGTGGCCTTGCTGTTCGGTCCTATCACTGCATGTTCTTAAAGGCCCCGGGCGAGAAAAGGATCGTTTTAACAGGAAATGTGTTTCTAGAAAAAGACATTGGGTCACCGAGAGTGAAGGAGAGACTCCGTTGGGCTGTCTTTTTTCATGAGAAAGGAAGGCGAGAGGGGATGAAATATTTTAATTAGCCCATTTTCTCCCCCCCCCCCAGCTTTATGGAGATACAAATGACACATAACCTTGTGTAAGTTTAAGGTAGACACGTGTTGATGTGATATGTGTACACGTTGTCAAATGATGACCAAAACTAAAGTTGAGCCCTAGCCGGTGTGGCTCAGTGGATAGAGCGTCGGCCTGCGGACTGAAGGGTCCCAGGTTCGATTCCGGTCAAGGGCATGTGCCTTGGTTACGGGCACATCCCCAGTAGGGGGCGTGCAGGAGGCAGCTGATGGATGTTTCTCTCTCATCGATGTTTCTAACTCTCTCTCCCTCTCCCTTCCTCTCTGTAAAAAACCAATAAAATATATTAAAAACAAAACAAAACAAAAAAAACAACAAAAGTTGAGTTCACACACCCATCACCTCTCACACTTAACTTTTGAATGTGGCGAGAACTTTTCAGATCTATCTCCTCTCTTAGCAACATTCAAGTGGACGGTACAGTATCGTTGCCTATCGTCACCATTGTTACCTATAGTTACCCAAGGACTTACTCATCTTATAACTGAAAGCTTACGTTGACCACCTTCCCATATTCCAGGATTAAAGGTTGCCTAAAAATGTATAATAGCAAAAAAGAATACTAGTAATCGCAATGGTATATTTATGATAGCATAGAATGTTATGTTATAAATATTAATAGAACATAGAAATTTATTTTTATTTTTTATATATATTTTATTGCTTTTTTACAGAGAGGAAGGGAGAGGGATAGAGAGCTAGAAATATCGATGAGAGAGAAACATCCATCAGCTGCCTCCTGCACACCCCCTACTGGGGATGTGCCTGCAACCAAGGTATATGCCCTTGACTGGAATCGAACCCGGGACCCCTCAGTCCGCAGGCCAATGCTCTACCCAGTGAGCCACACCGGTCAGGGCAGAGCATAGAAATTTTAATATCAACATATTGGTACACTGTATGAATATTAATGCTATATCTAGAATATATAGCCTATTCTAATATATTATTATTATTACTACTATTATAAATAACCTATTGAACTTGAAGAGTTGGGGTGGTTTGGGGACAAAGACTAAAGAAAGAAGAGAAGCCTGAAAATTTGCTTCCTCCTTCACAATTATTATGACCTACGTACAGGGGTCCTCAAACTTTTTAAACAGGGGCCAGTTCACTGTCCCTCAGACCGTGGGAGGGCCGGACTATAGTTTAAAAAAAAAACGATGAACAAATTCCTATGCGCACTGCGGGCCCGGGACGCGTTGGCTGCTAAGCAGGACAGGCAGCGGCACCCGGCGGGCCGGATCCATGTCCTCGGCGGGCCGCATGTGGCCCGCGGGCCGTTGTTTGAGGACGCTTGAGTCCTACGACATAGACATCTACTTTCATGGTGGAATAACTAAGAAAATAACAAAGAGCAGCTTCAAAAATTGCCTCATGGATCTATTTACCTTTAAAAAAAAACAACACCACCATTGCTTTGGGAAAAACAATCCTTGAATTGCCTTTTTAAACTTTAAACAATTTAGGACTTTGTACCAATTTTAACAGACCGTGGTGTAGCATTACAACTCGTTCGACTCGTTCACAATAGCGCTGTGTCCCTGTGATATTGGAAATAAAAAGAGAGGACCCCCCTCTCCCCCCCACGCCCCAGGTCTGCCCCAGCAGCATTTCCCAGGAAAAATTCCCCTTTTAGAAACAAGTTACTTGAATGAATGAGCTTAGCCCAGACCCTGGCCAGATCAGACCCTTCCCGCCCCCAAGATCCTCGGATGAGAAAATCCTTCAAAGGCCCCTGCTTATCCTCCGAAGTTCAGAGCGAGCCCCGTGTTATTAAAAGTCTCTCCGCCTTTCGTGAAGATTAGTTTTACTTTGATTTATTATTTTTTTTTTTTTTTGGCAAAGGAGCAGAAGCAGGCACAGGCGGTCCTTCCGGTCCTTAGCGTCCCCAAGTGCTAAGCCGTGAAGTGTGAGATGCTTTGGGGGGTACTCACCATCGAGGGGAGACCTGCTGGTGGGTGTTTGCTTATCTGTCCCTCTGATTGAGGCAGCCAGGCCTGGGGGCCTCCGGGGTGTGAATGAGCTGCAAGCGAACACGGGAAATTCCCTGAGGATGCCCTCCTGGGCTCCTGTAACCACTCTGCAAACCAGGCTGCGGTCAGGGTCCCTCCTTTGTAAGCGAGGAACCAGAGGGACGCAGAATCCTGTGCCTTCACGCCAAGGACATCTGGCCCCCCCAGGCCACCCTCCACTCACCATCGCGGTTTCAGTCCTCCGGCTTGAAAAGGAGCGACCAGCGCCGCCGAGGCCCACCGTGTGGGCTTGCAAACTGCATGCGGGTCAGGCCTCCTGCACTCCCCGAGTGGGGCATGTTGGGGGGTCAGCTATCTCGCTGGTTGGTACGGCGTCTGTGTGGTGGCCCATCGGCGTGGAAGTGTCTGAGATGTCTCGTGTGAGCTCAGTGGCCCTGGAAAATCCTTCCCATTGAAGACGGGAACAGCGCTCATGGTGACTATTGCGATGAGTTATGCCACCCTGTGGCACAGGAAGGCCGGGTGGTACACTCCGCCTTCAATCACTTTCTTTTTTTTTTTTTTTTAAATTATATTTTATTGATTTTTTACAGAGAGGAAGGGAGAGGGAGAGAGAGTCAGAAACATCGATGAGAGAGAAGCATCGATCAGCTGCCTCCTGCACACCCCCCACTGGGGATGTGCCTGCAACCAAGGTACATGCCCTTGACCGGAATCGAACCCGGGACCCTTCAGTCCGCAGGCCGACGCTCTATCCACTGAACCAAACCGGTTTCGGCTCACTTTCTTCTTTAATATATTTTTGTTGATTTCAGAGAGGAAGGGAGAGGGAGAGAGAGATGGAAACATCCATGAGGAGAGAGAACCATGGATCGGCTGCCTCCTGCACGCCCCACACTGGGGATGGAGCCCCCAACCCGGGCCTGTGCCCCGACCGGGAATTGAACCCGGGACCTCCTGGTTCATGGGTTGACACCCAAGCACTGAGCCACGCCGGCCTGGCTTTAATCATTTCCTACAGGTGCTCGGTGTGATCGAATCAATTTTCTACATTACAGCTACAGAATTTATTTACAAAGGACACACAAAAATAATTGTTTGTGGGGAAGCACTTTCAGTTACAAATACGCCGATGAAATTGATGTATGATCTCCCCGGAGAAAACCTTTGTAAGACATCCCCGTGGGGCCCCACAGAAAATTAATTACTGATTCTGTGCAACGGAACGTGGAATGCTCCTTTGCTTTATTTCCTCGGCATGTTTGCCAGGATCAGAGGTTGCCTGTGAAATATGGGGCCGATGGGTTTTAGGCAGACAATCTGAGTGAATCAAACAGAGTCAAAATGGCCCGACTGGCGTGGCTCAGCGGTGGGGCGTCGACCTAGGAACCAGGAGGTCACGGTTCGATTCCCGGTCAGGGCACAGGCCCCAGTAGGGGGTGGGCAGGAGGCAGCCGATCCATGATTCTCATCATTGATGTTTCTCTCTCTCTCTCCCTCTCCCTTCCTCTCTGAAATCAATAAAAAAATATATGTATATGAAAAAATATATATATAGTCATAATGTCTTGTTTCTCTATTAAAATATATTCCTTGCACCCAGTGAAAAATTTCTCCTATTTCTCCAATACGCATTGCCTAAATAGGCTAAAATATTAAGGGGGGCGGGGAGGTGTGGAGAATGAGAGAAAAGCAGAATGGGGGACCCATTGCATGGAATTCCACTGCAGGTGCTAGTGAGGTGTTGCTCACGTGAAGAGCCGATATTAATGGATGGCCTTCCAGGACCTAGGAGTAGCAATTCCAACGGGAATGGTTGTCAGGGGACATCCTGGGGCCACGAAGGGAAATGTATCTTGCCCTAGAAACAGGGAGGATCTGAGGGACCCCTCCCCTTTTCCTACTGCTTTTAGGGGCCTGGTCTGCGTCCTAAAATTCCGCCCCCCCACCAGGACAATCCAGTGAGGACAGAGACCAAACACTCGTGGCGCTGGCTCCGGGGCCCCGGGGGTCCCATTGGGCTGCTTTGTGGAATCTGATGGGGGGATGGGATCAGACAGGGAGGATCAAAGTGCGGATTCAAAGGCCACAAAGGCTGCAGATGACCTGGAAACCTCTCCGTGTAGCCCTGCCCTGCGTTTTAATTTCTCGCAGCATTTTTACCTTGGGGTGGAGGTGGCAGGGGGTGGAGGCGGGGATGGGGGGGTAGAGGGGGGCTTTGCAGAAGCTCACGGTGGTTGCAGTTAAGGCCTCGGCCTGGTGCCTGCTTCTATCATTTTTGTTTTCCTAAGGAAGGCACCCTCCGGAATTGGATTATCGTCCTTGAACTTTCCTACCTATTTGTCTAAGCTGCTCAAAGCTTCTCAGTGGAACGAATTCTCCCAGCTTCCTCCTGCTTCTGGGGGGAAAACGAGAGATGCTGGGGTGCCCTTCGCCGCGAGATAAGGCTGGCTCCTTAACCGTGAGCGACCACAGCTGGATGGCTGCTCCGAGCAGCCTTAGGAAAGTAGGTTAAGACATGAAATATGGGGCCTTATTAAAATTCCAAGGGCGCTGGAGACAGGCAAGCTGTAATGAATGGTACTGGAGACTGGCCAGGCCGGTGGCGTTAAACCTCATTCAAAGGACTAGATAAACCCGAGGCCCTGGCCTTGGTCGGACCTCCCATCCAAAAAGTGATTCTTCCTGGCCCCCAACTTTTGATGCTGTTTCAGAAGAGCGGTTTCATAGGTGACTCCGAAGGAATGCTGGTCTTCATTTTAATCACCCCCGCGAAACCCAGGTGTTAAGTAGCAAAAACAGAGAGTGCTTATCTTTATTTGCCTTTTTTTTTGAAATTCATAGTCAATCATGGAAGCAGATTGTCTCTGCAGACGTGTAAATCACCAAGATGAAATGGCCACGTGGGGAAGAGTATTCCTCAGGGTGAAATCGTGCCAAATAATGAAATCTTAGTTCTGATACGGAACGTGGGGTGCAGGGTGCCCGGAGAATTTTATCGGCCTCAGCGAGGCAACACCGGTGTGTTAAAATAAAATCATGTTAGCGTTAAGAAGAAGCGATGTAGAATTTCACTGTTTGACACAATTCACCCATTCCTCGTTCATCCTATGCAGCTTACTCTAACCTTCCACCCCAGGCTGAATGGAAGGTATTCTTCACTTAGAATAAAATATTCTATGAACGTGGAAAATGGAAACCCCACCCCATCATTCTTTTTTATTTTATTTATTTATTTTTTTAATATATTTTATTGATATTTCACAGAGAGGAAGGGAGAGGGATAGAGAGCTAGAAACATCGATGAGAGAGAGACATCATCGATCAGCTGCCTCCTGCACACCTCCCACTGGGGATGTGCCCGCAACCAAGGTACATGCCCTTGACCGGAATCGAACCTGGGCCCCTTCAGTCTGCAGGCCGACGCTCTATCCACTGAGCCAAACCGGTTTCGGCTCTTTTTTTTTTTTTTTTTTTAATTGACATTCTACAGAGAGGAAGGGAGAGGGACAGAGAGCTAGAAACATCGATGAGAGAGAAACATCGGTCAGCTGCCTCCCGCACACCCCCTACTGGGGATGTGCCCGCAACCAAGGTACGTGCCCTTGACCGGAATCAAACCTGGGCCCCTTCCGTCCGCCGGCCAACGCTCTATCCGCTGAGCCAATCCGGTCAGGGCTAAAAGTCACTCCTTTCATTAAACTGAATTTTGTCTCTGTTTCCATCCACACCAATTCTAAACGCCTCCTCCCATAGAAAGGAGCATCCCTTTCATCATTATCTTCCCCTGGGCACGTGATACCTGCGTGTTCCCTTTATAACAAGTTGATGGAGCTGAAAAGGTTGGACAGTCACACGTTTCTTTGCTTGTGTGTTATACTTCCATCAAATGTTTACAAGAAACAAAAAACAGAACCAGAAAAGGTAGAGGGGTCGCCAATATCTGGGTCACTAGGGTTTTCCAATCGACGGTAAAGTGTCATTTGGAGAGGGATGTTTTTTAAAGAACTCATTGAAGAAGGCAATCAACGTTAGCTTTAGCAGTCGAGTGCCCGTGACTCTTAGGAAAAGTTTCACTCAGACCTTCCTTGCTGGGGTCCAACTACCATGACAGGAGTTGAAAATGAGCCTGGAGTTTACACAGCTGCATCTCCGTGGCATCATCCGGGAGTCTCTTTCCTCTTCGGTCAGGAAGAGTTGGTGGAGTTTTGGCTTGAAAAGTCCTTCTTTAAGGAATCTTCCAAGAGCCATTATAATTGAAAGAGGGAGAGCGGAGGGAGAAGGATTAGGATGGGACTAAATCAGGCTGATCTGGATCTATCCAATAGTGCTATAGCTGCCTGGAAATTTCAAGTAATACACAGACCTTGATCTAAGCTGAGAATCACATGGACATAACGATTGGCTTCTTTGGCCCTGACCAGTGTGGCTCAGTGGATAGAGCGTCGGCCTGCGGACTGAAGGGTCCCAGGTTCAAGTCCGGTCAAGGGCTTGTACCTTGGTTGCGGGCACAGCCCCGGTGGAGAGTGTGCAGGCGGCAGCTGATGGATGTTTCTCTCTCATCAATGTTTCTAACTCTCTATCCCTCTCCCTTCCTCTCTGTAAAAAATCAATAAAATACATTAAAAAATAAAAAAGATTGGCTTCTTTGTGGCCGCCATTTTGCTTGGCTGGAGTTCCAAAATCTGAAACCATTGGCTACATCTGCCTCACTGTGTGGGATACTTGGAAAGTAGTGAAGTTTCCCCTGTGCCAACAGTGCCCGACCCACACCCAACCTTAGTTTATTCTTTTTTAAAAAAAACAAAACTTCACACACTATGGGAGAGAAATACCAAGGAGGTCAAACTGGAAAAAAACAACAAAAAAACAACAACAACAAAAACCAAAAAACATGGGCACGTGTCAACAAAACCTTGTGGCCTTGCCGTGGGAAGCCAACTCGGCAAGATCACCGCTCCTAAAGCATCCAACAGGTGACCTTACGTTTGTCACCAACCAATGCAGTCAAAATACTCCCTGGACTCCCAGATCGTGCCAAGGGGAAACCAGACCCAGAACTTGGGCAACCTTGCCTTGGGCTATGAAGTGCCCCCCACGATTACATCGCTTCCCAACGACAGCTCCTCCTGGTCCATCCGCGTCCATCCACCAAAACGGGAAGTCATGAGATCACCAAAGCCAGGGTCGAGGGTTTAATTTTTAACGAAGGGATTTCTCACAAAAATACACGCGCGCTTTTCTCTGTGGATCCTTACATCCTTGAGAAGAAGAACGTTGGAAGTGAGAAACCAGCCACACTTGTCCTGGAATTGAACGTGTGGGAGGGAGGAGCGATAGGCCTTTTCGATTTTCGCCCTGACGCCAACTGGGGGGCTGTGCTGTTAGCATGGCTGAGCCGGGAAAGAGAAATAGGTCTGTCGTTAGCATTGTTCTTGGAGTTGTTAGTTTTGTTTTCGTTTCTTTGTTCGCTTTGGTTTGATTTTGGAATGCCCGGGGGTAGGGGATGCCCAGAGGTAGAGATACAGATTTCTGTTGGAGGTATGCTATGTCAGAAAATCGTTTTAGTCGTCTCAATGGAAAAGTCCAGGGAAGTTCGGGAGCTGGAGATAAAAATGTTGATGACATAAACGTGTCTATGCATCGCTGGGAGAGGCCATGAGATTTCCCGGGGAGTCCATGCAGGTGGAGTCAGAGACGAGGAAATAGAGAGAACGAGTTTTGTGTGTCTCTAAAATCCGTTCAGGTTACTTAGGATCTAGACTCTCTAACTTGACATCGTAATTAAAGGGGAAAAATGCATCTCGAGGAACAATGAGCCTGAAACATAAAGTCAGCAAGTGCACACATTCTACCGAGCACGTCTCTTCGGCGGCAGCTATCGACTGTCCCATCTGCCTGGCGGTTTCATTAATATGTGACACTTCCTTCCACGCCTCCTGCTTGGCCCCCTGTGGCTGTGCTGGCTGGATTTTAGGGAAAGTGCCGGGACTTCGTGGTTAAGGATAAGTGAACATTTTTAGCAACGTTGTGCTGGGAACACGTGAACCACAGACTAGGAGTTCTGTGGGCAGTCCCCTCGCCATGTGGCTCTCACCGGGGTGTTTTGTTGCTAGGAACCCGCTATTTCTTTCTTTCTTTTTTTTTTTTTTAAATATTTTATTGATTTTTTACAGAGAGGAAGGGAGAGGGAGAGAGAGTCAGAAACATCGATGAGAGAGAAACATCGATCAGCTGCCTCCTGCACGCCCCCTACTGGGGATGTGGCCACAACCAAGGTACATGCCCTTGACCGGAATCGAACCCGGGACCCTTCGGTCCGCAGGCCGACGCTCTATCCACTGAGCCACACCGGTCAGGGCGGAACCCGCTATTTCTGCCCGAGGTTGGAAGGCAGGACTTCACGGGATCCCCGCCGAGAGCAGATGGGGAAGCAGACCGAGATGCGGCCACCGGGGCGACCAGAGAGCCGTCCAGAGACCCTCGAGGGTGCCGCTCTCAGCGGGAGCCAGTGCTGCTTGGGGCTGGTGAGTGAACGTGGGAACTGAGCCTTGGACTTGGCCTAGGAGGCAGCTGGGAGAGCGGGGCAAGGTTTTCTCACGCCCACGTTTGGATAAACAGAACCAAATTGTGAACATTAAAAACCGCGAGCCGGTTTCCAGTGTCGCTCGCTGGGTTAGAACAGCAGGAGCCCACGGGTCATGAGGTCCTGCCTTACGTTTTAGAAGAAACATGGTCATTTGTGTTAAAAAACAAAACAAAAAAGAAAACACAAAAAACCCCACACGAAGTTAACAGTTGTCGGGATTCTTAGAATTTCCACTAAATTCTACTTGGCGTGATCAGCACCGACAGGTCCTCTCTGCGAATTGGGCTGGCTGTACCTTTCTATGGCCTCACTGTGGCCAGGATCGTATTTTCAGGCGTCTATTCCCCCGTGGTCTTTCAGTCTCCTTTGGGAAGGGACCCTGTATTTTCATCGTTCTACCCCCAGAGCTGAGCGCAGCGCCCCAGCCGGGACAGCTAGGACATCATTGCAAGAAGCAGCCAACATTCCTTCCTCTAGCGGTCAAGGACGGTCGTGCAAAATAAAGATAATTTGCTGATTCTGGAATGAGCTGGACAGTGTTAGCCAACGCCAGGCCTTGTCCAATTACAGAGTGGTTGAGCTTCCCCTTACGGTTATGTGAATACGTGGGCGTCCGGGCAGACAGAGGCCTTTAAATCAAGTGTTTAGGCACCATTCCCTCCCAGCATTGCAGCTGTGAGCAGAAGATTGTCATGTCCGTGTGTGAGGATGTTTTGCTAATGAAAAAATGGTCATGAGTTTGGGGACTTAGACAACAGCAACCACCATTGGCCTAGACCAGTGGTCGGCAAACTCATGAGTCAACAGAGCCCAATATCCACAGGACAACGATGGACATTTCTTTGGAGAGCCACATTTTTAAAACTTAAACTTCTAACGCCACTTCTTCCAGGGGCCAAAGAGCCGCATGTGGCTCGCGAGCCGCGGTTTGCCGACCACGGTCCTAGACACACCCATTGCCTGAGTGTCAGTTCTAATAATTACGATACCCCAGTGGAGTCCAGCTGGTGTGGCTGAATGCTTGAGCATCAACCTATGAATCAAGAGGTCCCTAGTTCGATTCCCGGTCAGGGCACGTGCCCAGGTTGCAGGCTCGATTCTCAGTAGGAGGAGTGCAGGAGGCAGCAGATCAATGACTTTCTCTCATCGTTGATGCTTCTCTCTCTCCCCTTCTCGCTTCCTCTGTGAAATAAATAAAAAAATATATATTTTTAAAAATACCCCAGGGGATCTCCAGGTTTTCTCAATGATCTCACTGAAGGAGACACGGTTTCTCCGTGAGAACTTGCTTCACCTGCCGGAAATCCCAGGAGAAACCTGGGTAAAGCTGGAGTTCTTCAGGAGAACCTGGTTCCTCTCCCCAGGATGCCCCGCCTCCTCAGGCCCAGCTTCTCACCATGTCTCCCCTTCCCGGTTCTTTAATTCTGTCTTCCTGGGGATTGTCTCCTGACTCTCCGTTAATGCTTGTGCTGGACTATTTCACTTTTAAGTACACAGCGTTAGAAAAGTTGTGGTGCGGTGTTTCTTCCTTTTCAGAGTCCCGCACGGAAAGGGAGAAAGACGGGTTCCCGAGGGGAGGAGCTGGGGGTTAAGAAATTAGAGAAAGAAAGAGACAAGAGACAGAAATAGATTCAAGCTGGGTGCCGGGTGGCTTCCTGCCCTCTGATAGAGAGACAGTCACCCTCACCTCAGACAACACAGCATCTTTATTGGTTTCCGAAAGGGATTTTATGATCAAAAGGAGTTTCGGGTGTGCCCCAATCCTATTCATCGGGATCTGAGTAAGCTCCTTATTTTGGGTGGGTCAAGGTCCTTTTTGTTCCTCATTCCAAGTACATGGAATCAGTACTGATAACAGGATTCTGCCAGTGCCCTTGGGCTCAGCTGAATAAGAATTAAAAAAGTATCCATGTGCCTTCCTAATCAGTAAATTATCTTTATTTTGCTCTACAAAAAGTGAAGCCCCACCCACGGCCATTCTCAGTATGGGAAGGAACTATACACGTGAAGAGGCATACACACATTCTTAGTTATACTAAAACCCGAAGCGTTTGCAGCTATGTGTACCAACTCCAATGCTTTCTTTGAACGGAGCTCATGAAACGCATGATACGCGATTCTCTCTTGTATCGTGATGTACATTTTATTTAATCTGACAAGTGATAGAAATACACATACGTATAGCATGTAAAAAAGTAACATGTGTCATTTCTATCATCCGCGGAGACCAGTGAGAGCCCCCATGGCCCTGGAGAGACCAAGCAAACGAAAAATAACACTGGAGCCGAAACCGGTTTGGTTCAGTGGATAGAGCGTCGGCCTGCGGACTGGAGGGTCCCGGGTTCGATTCCGGTCAAGGGCATGTACCTTGGTTGCGGGCACATCCCCAGTGGGAGGTGTGCAGGAGGCAGCTGATGGATGTTTCTCTCTCATCGATGTTTCTGGCTCTCTATCCCTCTCCCTTCCTCTCTGTAAAATATCAATAAAATATGTTTAAAAAAAAAAAAAAGAAAAATAACACTGGAAACGCTTGGAAAATTAACTGATTATGGGACCTGTAGCCCCCAAAAGTGAGCCGGGACTTGTTTGCCAAACCTACGTAGGTGGCGGACTGATAAAGTGTAAACAATAATCAAGTCGAATTCTGAGTTTCTTAACATGATATCTTCTAAAATGTCCAGGATGTAACTGAAAATCCCCCATCATCCCAAGAACCAGGACAACGACAACTGGAATGAGAAAAGAAAAATGCATAGAAGCCAACATTGAATGGAATCAAGAGGCTGGATTTATCTAACGAAGATTTTTGAAGTCAGCATCATAAAAGTGATTTCACAAGCAATGACAAATTCTGTTGACATGAAAGGAAAAAAATGGGCAATATCAGCAAAGAAATAGATGTTACAAAAAAAAATCATACAAGTGACAAATACAGCAGGAGAAATAACAGTTACCTGGATGGACTCAGAGATGAGGTGAAAGATGATAAAATCAGTGAATTTGAAGTCAGATTAATGAAATTTACCCAAAAATAATAACACAAGGCCCATAATTTGTATTGCCAGAGTCCCAGGAATAGAGAACAAGAAGGCAGGGCTGAAAGAGCATTCGAGAAAAATCGGTGGTGAAGACTTCCCAGATTTGGCAAAAGTTATTAATCCACAGATATGAAAAGCTGAATGGAGCCCAAACAGGAAAAAAAAAAAACAAACCCAAGTAAATTGACACCAAGACACATCATAAATAAACTTCTGAAAACTAACGACGAAGTGGAAGTCATTACCTGCACGGAACACCAGCATGGTGACAGCAGATTTTTCATGTGAAACCATGGGGGGCAGAAGGAAGTGGTGTTGAACTTTGTAGATGCTGAAGGAATAGATCATGGATTCTATATTCAGTAAAACCATCCTTTAGGAAGAACGGGCAATAAAGACATTCCACCCTGACTCCTAGCCTCCAAAACTATGGGAAATAAATTTATTTTGTCGAAAGAAA
>NC_137780.1:2016734-2039234 GCF_963455305.1 Plecotus auritus
ATTCTCTCTCATCATGGATGTTTCTATCTCTCTCTCCCTCTCCCTTCCTCTCCGACATCAATAAAAATAATACTTTTTAAAAAAGATTTGGGGCAGCTAGGACTTCCTAACTCAGATGGTCACTCTTGGCAGCTCTTTAGAAGTCAAATCTAACTCACGTTTCTAGAATATTCCACGGCTTCTCTCCTTAGGATTTGCAGATGCATTGGGTCAACCCGATCCTTTTAGCAATGGCCTCTGATTTTGGTAGAATCTCCTCTTTATGAGGCTAAAACCAATACTTAAAATATTTATAATCCCCCTACCTTAGAGCTGACAAAAAATGCATACAAAAAAAAAAGTGCATACACCAAGATCTAATAATCTTAGAAATTAAAAAAAAAAAGACAACCGTAAGAAGCAGAAACAGGAAATTTAAATAATCCCAGGGGTGAGGTCAGTGCATAAATATGTTGCAGAGAAAGCTCTGTGCTCAGAGAAACCACGCTTACCTGTGAGATTTCTAGGGGCCGACAAGCTTGGGAAACAGCTCTCATTCCAAGATTTATTTCATGCTTTTTTTTTATTTATCAAGATTTATTTGCATGCATTTTATGAAGGGGGAAATAAGAGCATGCGAGTGCCCTAGCTTCTTTGGTTCAGTGGATACAGCCTCGGCCTGGGGACTAAAAGGTCCCGGGTTCGATTCTGGTCAAGGGCACATGCCGGGGTTGCGGGCTCCATCCCCAGTGGGGGGCGTGCAGGAGGCAGCCGATCCATGATTCTCTCTCATCATGGATGTTTCTCTCTCTCTCTCTCTCTCCCTCTCCCCTTCCTCTCTGACATCAATAAAAACATATGGCAATTCAATAAATCATATTTTTAAAAAATTAAAATAAAAAAAATAAAAGCATGCAAGCTAGCCGTTGTTCAGGAAAAATACGACTTATCCTGATGTTGACCCTGATGTTGACCTTGGAGTGGCCTCTCTGTGTGTTCTCATAGAGGGGACAGTGAATGAGGGAAGAGCATCTTCTAACAGCAACCTTACAACACTGTTGTGATTTGAGGAATGATGATATGTGATTCGTGGTATAGCTCATGCCCACAAGGGGGGCTGCTTGCACCCCGGGTTTCGGGCTCGGTCCACCCCCCCACCCCCAGTAGGGGGGTGTGCGGGAGGCAGCCAGTTGGTGATTCTCGCTCATCGTTGATGTTTCTGTCTCTCTCCCTTCTTCTCTGAAATCCGTAAAAAGAAATATATTTAAAGAGAAAAAACAAAAGATCTGATGGATAGGACTGGATGGAAAATGGGCTTGGCCAAACATTTTAACTCAAGCCCCACATCCTCAAATATTTCAATGGTTTGAATTTTCAGCAAGAAAAAATAGGAGCTGTTTTTCAAGAAAGTAGTTGAAGAGCCAGCAGTATCCACATGGCCAACCCTGAATTCTTCTCCTAAAACTCAAAGGAAAGGTTCTTGCGGACCCCCTCCCACTCCGTGAGGCCCAGTGAGACATCATTTTGTATTGGAACCGAGTTAGCTGGGTACTTTGATTAGGACAAGGAGAGAAATAAAACAGGAATGATTTAGTACTTTATAAAAACATTGCATATTAAATATAAAAGAAAGTACCTACCAGAACTAGCTTTTTTTCCTAAATTTTATTTTATCAACATGGGTACCTGAAAAAAATATACATGTAAAATATATGAAAGATATATACTATATATTTACATATGATCCATAATTTATATATAGTATACTACATACATGGTGGAGCAAAAGTGGTTTACAGTTGTGAGTATGGGAAACACGGAGTTCATTCTTGTATTATTGTTTATCATTGTATTATTTTGTATATGGACAACTGCAAACCTACTTTTGCCCATGCTGTATTCATATATATACTAGTGTGTGTGTGTGTGTGTATATATATATATATATATATATATACACACACACACACACTGAGTGGCCAGATTATTATGATCCTTGAACGCATAATAATCTGACCACTCAGTGTGTGTATACATACATACATATATATGTGTGTGTGTGTATGTGTGTATATGCTGTTGACATGAAAGGATATCTATATGCTGAAGGAATAGATCATGGATTCTATATTCAGTAAAACCATCCTTTAGAAAGAACGGGCAATAAAGACGTTCCACCCTGACTCCTAGCCTCCAAAACTATTTATATATATATAAATATATATATATATATATATATATATATATATATATATATATATTTTAGAGGCCCAGTACATGAATTCGTGCATGGATCCGGCCAGCCTGGCCAGGGGGAGGGAACATGGGCGGTTGGCCGGCCTGCCTGCTGGTCGAACCCCTGGTCGAGGGGACAATTTGCATATTAGCCTTTTATTATATAGGATATACACTGAGTGCCCAGATTATTATGCATTCAGAGATCGTCATAATCTGGCCACTCCGTGTGTGTGTGTGTGTGTGTGTGTGTGTGTGTGTGTGTATATATTTATATTTAAATATATATATATACACACAAACACACACTTCAAAATCATTCAATGACTCCTTTTATTTTAGAATGAAATTCACAATCATTCACCTAAAATGCTCCTTTGTGTCCTGGCCTCACCCCCATCGCGACATCCCTATCCTAGAACATCTTCTGTTCCAGGGCCTGATAACACTGTTCCCTCTCCCAGAACCCGCGCCACCTCCCCCCCCCAAGACTGTCATTGGCTGCTCTTAGCTCCCACACTTGACCTTCTGTTCCGTTCTCACAAAGCCTTTCCCTTGAGGAGAGCTTGGAAGTAGATCCTCTCATTCACCCTCATAGTACCTGGTTCTTCTCTGTCTTTGCCCTTGGCATAATTTTTATCACGTATTTATTCTTTTTTTTAAAAAAAAAATATTTTATTGATTTTTTTTTACAGAGAGGAAGGGAGAGGGAGAGAGAGTCAGAAACATTGATGAGAGAGAAACATTGATCAGCTGCCCCCTACAAACTCCCTACTGGGGATGTGCCCACAACCAAAGTACATGCCTTCAACCGGAATCGAACCAGGGACCCTTCAGTCCGCAGGCTGATGCTCTATCCATGGAGCCACACCGGTCAGGGCTCAGGTATTCCTTCTTATGTAGAGTTGTGTCTCTCGACAGACACAGCTGCCCCACAGCAGGGACTTTGTTTCTGTCCCCACTGCTTCAGTCCTGAGCAAATGGAAGGAGACGGCCTTCCATTAAGGACTGAGTGGCATTCGAGAAGGTATTAATCAACCCTCTACAATATAATCCTAGCTTAGCAAAAAAAAAAAACAAAAAAAAAAAACCCAAAACCAAACCTGGAGAACTATTAATAAGCAAATAATGAGAATGTGATAGGATCGCTAATGTGGAGTTTTAATAAAAACCCGAGTGGGGTCGTATGTCCCAGTAGAACCGCAACATAAATTCGTTGCTCAGCAGTAAGAATGCATGTGTGACGTGTGACCCCTGGGGTCTTCCTCCAACCATCGGGAGAAGGAACGTCTGGTTGAAAACAGAAACGAAAAGCACCTGTGAGATCAAGATCCCACCGTCTTGTAGGGTGACCCTCCCGCCGAGGACCCTCAGTCTCTTCGACCGGAACGTCCCCTTTCGAAAGACTTCGCTTTCCCACGCAGGGATCGACCCATCGTCGCTCCGTAACGGCTTCCAGGAGTTTTTCTAACCCGGTGCTGGGTGTGCGCCAGCGGACTTAGGGCAGAAAGCTCCAACTATTTCCAATTTCCTTCTCCTCCGAAGTCTCCAGACTCCCCCGTGGGCCGGGCCGGGGAGCCGCTCGGAGCCGTCGTAAATCCTCTCCTGCTCTCTGGCTCCTGCATTATCTCCTTCCGGCTGGGAGCGCTGGGAAGCTTCTGATTTATAGTCTGGCCAGGCCTGTCCCCACCGCTGGGACCCTGTGGGGAGGTTGGCCTGCACTCCCCTTTAACCATGTGTATAACTAGATCCCTCCTGTCCCCGCCACAGTCAGTGATGGTAACAAGTTTGCTGCAGAACTCTGCACAGCAACACTGGCAGGCGGATCCAGTCCCTAGGGCTGTTAGGGTCCTTTTTAAAAAAAAAAAACACACAAAAACAGGTCCAATCGGCCTAGCCGGTGTGGCTCAGTGGATAGAGCGTGGGCCTGCGAACTGAAAGGTCCCAGGTTCGATTCCCTGGGTCAGGGGCACATGCACAGGTTGTGGGCTCCATCCCCAGTAGGGGACGTGCAGGAGGCAGCCGATCCAGGATTCTCTCTCATCATGGATGTTCCTATCTCTCTCTCCCTCTCCCTTCCTCTCTGAAATCAATAAAAATATATTTAAATAAACACACAGATCCTGTCTTATCTGGGGAGCAGGAAAACGTTGAAGAGAAGCATTTCAGGTGACTGGCACTTCCTGGAATTAATTACTTTGGAGATGAGGCCCCGGCACAGTTATCACCACGGAGTCTCGCCACTGAGTTCCGTGGCAGTGGTCTCCTGACCCAATGGTGTGATCCCTTTTCTTTTAAAATATGTTTTTATTGATGTCAGAGAGGAAGGGAGAGGGAGAGAGAGAGAAACATCCATGATGAGAGAGAATTATCGATTGGCTGTCTCCTGCATGTCCCCCTACTGGGAATTGAGCCCGCAACCCAGGCATGTGCCCTTGACCGGAATCGAACCCGGGACCCTTCAGCCCGCAGACCGACGCTCTATCCACTGAGCCAGACAGCTGGGGCTGGTCTCTTTTTCTTAGATGTAGAGGAGCTTGTAGCATTACATCTTCTCTTTATTTAGTTTTTAAATATGTTTTTATTGATTTCAGAGAGGGTGAACTAGCCAGGGGTCCTCAAACTTTTTAAACAGGGGGCCAGTTCACTGTCCCTCAGACCGCTGGAGGGCCGGACTATAGTTTAAAAAAAAAACTATGAACAAATTCCTATGCGCACTGCGGGCCCGGGACGCGTCGGCTGCTAAGCAGGACAGGCAGCGGCCCCCGGCGGGCCGGATCCATGTCCTCGGCGGGCCGCATGTGGCCCGCGGGCCGTAGTTTGAGGACACCTGATACTAGACTTTAAAATAATCATAAGTTTATCTCCCCCCGCCTCCCCCCACCACCTCCCCATACACCCACCCAGTGGACCAAAACAGAAGAGAGATGAAATGCCCTTACATTTCTATCGACTCGATCCTAGTGAGAATTCAGCCAAAATTAGATCAGGCAGGTTGCCTGGCCAAATTCACATCGATGTTTATAGGGGGCCCGACGACAGGGGTTACAAGAGAGTTTTCTGCGGATTCTGGTAACCCCTCTACGACGCGAGGCCGGGTCCCCTTTCTGCGTCACTGTCAGGCACAGGGTGTGTATAGCTTGTACTCCCATTCACATGGCAAATGCTCAGGCGCCGCCGCCCGTTCTGGAATAACATTCTGCACCCTCTTCGGGGACCGCCGTGGTCACGTCGGCCAACGCCGTGAATTATAACGCAAGGCCCTCCAATTTTCATATCGCGCCGTGGGCTTTCCTATATGGTAGGTGTCCAAAAACACATCACGGGGGAAAGGAAGCATCGGCTAGTGAAATTTTCTCCCAGGAATGGCTGAGATGGATCCTTCTGTTCATTCCGCCCCTCCCCCCCCACCCCCCACCTCTCTGTTTCTTCTAGAATGTTCTGTGGCTTGGGCAGCCTGGTAACCTACTTGAGACAATGCACGGGGTCGCGGTAGATATGGGTGAGCACTGAAGAATGCAATTAAACTAGAGTCCCAGGGGTGGGCAAACTTTTTGACTCGAGGGCCACCATGGGTTCTTCAACTGGACCGGAGGGCCGGAACCAAAGCATGGATGGAGTGTGTGTGTGAACGAATATAAATTCAAAGGAAAGGAGCGGAGGGGAGAGCAAGAGAACCCTCTGCTCTTTTGGCTCCGCGGGCCGGATAGAACAGCCGAACGGGCCGGATCCGGCCCGCGGGCCGTAGTTTGCCCACGGCTGAACTAGACGATGGTAACTCAAAGGTTTTGGTGTTAAGCCTTTAACCATAAGACACTGTTACCTTCTCTTTGTTATAAGCAATTTGTTTCTACTCTAAGCAAAAAAAAGATAAAAAAGGGCCCTAACCAGTGTGGCTCAGTGGATAGAGCGTCGGCCTGCGGACTGAAGGGTCCCAGGTTCGATTCCGGTCAAGGGCACGTACCTTGGTGGCGGGCACATCCCCAGTAGGGAGTGTGCAAGAGGCAGCTGATCGATGTTTCTCTCTCATGGATGTTTCTAACTCTCTATCCCTCTCCCTTCCTCTCTGTAAAAAATCAATAAAATATATTTAAAAAAAAAAAAAAGGTGGGAGGTATTTGGTCACTTACCAGGCCAGCAGTGACAAGTGTCACCATCAGCGCTGTCCTCACAGGTAGGGTCCCTGTGACAGGGCTTGGGCCAGCATACAGCATAGAGGCTCCGGGGCTCACGGTGGGTCCCTGAGAAGCCACTTCCCCTGCAGGTGCCGCTGAAGCTGAAGAGTCCCATGGAATTATCCCATCGGCTCGTGGTCACATTGACGTCAAACCTCTTTCCATCTCTTTAGTGGCCCATTGACCCAAGACCATGTTTTTAATATTTCCCTCAAAAACCCTGGGGAGCCCAGCCAGTGTGGCTCAGGGGTTGAGCATCGACCTATGAACCAGGAGGTCACGGTTCAATCCCTGGTTGGGGCCCATGCCCTGCTTGTGGCTCGATCGATCCCCAATAGGGGATGTGCAGGAGGCAGCCAATCCATGATTCTCTCTCATCATTGATGTTTCTATCTCTCCCTCTCCCTCTCCCTTCCTCTCTGAAATAAATAAAAATATTTTAAAAATATAAATGTTTAGCCCTGACCGGTGTGGCTCAGTGGATAGAGCGTCAGCCTGCGGACTGAAGGGTCCCGGGTTCGATTCCAGTCGAGGGCATGTACCTGGGTTGCAGGCACATCCCCAGTGGGAGGTGTGCAGGAGGCAGCTGATCGATGTTTCTCTCGCATCGATGTTTCTAACTATCCTCTCCCTTTCCTCTCTGTAAGAAATCAATAAAATATATTTAAAAATATATATAAATGTTTAAAAAAAATGAAACAAACAAACAAAACCCCTAAAGGCATTGAGTTTCCATACCAATGTCCCATGATCTTTTAACTACAGCTTTAGTATTTTCCTTTTCCCTGCCACGTTATTTGGAAACCACGATTGCTCACTTCAGTTTCCTCATCCATAAATTGAAGATAATGGAGCCTGTGGCATGCAGTTGTTGTAAGAATTAAACGCGCACATAAAGAACAGGCACAGACACGCAGGAGAAACACGAATGAATTACGACTGCACGGCGCTAGCCGAAGCTGTTACTGTTCGTGAAGGCGGGAGAGAATGAATGACTCCCATCACCGGGTCCCTCTCTTATATGAAGAGCCTATTAACAAGGTCCCTGACGCAAAATGAAACAATAAATTATGCAAAAAGCAGAAGAAGCCCTCGTTATGTGAGCGGTGACTTATGTTCTCCTATTTTTAGATTACAGGAATCATTTGGTCTTGCTATTTCGAATCACTCGGGGATTGAGTGGGATTATCTGACGGAGCTAAACATAGATCCCCCGGGGAGAGTGTTGACTTTGCCAGGAGGAGGCCTTGCATTTAGACGGGCTTTCCTCAAGGACTTAGCGTTGTGGACACATGGGCTTGCACTTGGCTTAGACGGAAGGAGGGCCTGGGTGGGGGTAAGGGCACCTATCTAAACTAATAAAAGAGAAAGATGCAAATTGACTGTACCTTCATGACGCCCACCAGCCAATCAGGAATGAGTATGCAAATTAACCCAACAAAGATGGAAGGTTAATTTGCATACACAGGTGCCGAGTATGGCGACGACGCAGGCGTTCCGCACCGCCCCAGCCTCTCCGGGCCTCTGGGCAGCGTGGGAAGGTGGAAAGGTGGCTCTGGCCAGAGCGAAGGCGGTGCTGGCAGCCAGGGGAAGGAAGGCCCATTCTTGCACGAATCTTCGTGCATCGGGCCTCTAGTGAGTTCATAAAGAGCTAGACTCCTGTTCCCCATGGCTGTGCGTATGTTTATCACCAAACACAGGTATTAAGCTTTCACTAAGGCCCAGCTGGTGTGACTCAGTGATTGAGCATCAACCCCTGAACCAGGAAGTCACGGTTGGATTCCCGGTCAGGGCACATGTCCAGGTTACAGGCTCGATCCCCAGTAGGGGGCATGCAGGAGGCAGCTGATCCATGATTCTCTCTCATCATTGATGTTTCTATCTCTCTCTCCCCCTCTCCCTTCCTGTCTAAAAATCAATAAGAACATGTTTTTTTAAAAAAAGGAATCTACAAAAATTAAAAAATATTGATGAAGCTCACACATCACTGGTTGAGGATAAAGTTAAAGAACTCTCTCTCTTTATGCCATCCCAAGCTGGCCGATGGGACTCAATGCCGTCTGCATCCTAAGGATACAGACTGTAGGCCTCAAACTGATGGGTTTGATCATGAAGGATGATGTTTACAAATATCTCTGATGGAAGTCTCTCTGGCAGCTGACACTTCTCCTCCAGCGCCTGCCCCTGGGAAGTTAACATGGGCTTCCACATTATCAGGAGGGTTACCCCAGGGAGCCAACCTCTTCTGTTCCCCACGGGAAATCTCCGCTCATCATCCCCTACTTTAGATGTTTCCCCTTCCAGGTGCTGGGTTTCTGACCACATCTTGGAATGTCTAACTGGCTCCTCAATGTTCGTGTCTTCCCTCCAGGGTCCCTTCCTGAAAAAAAAAAAACTACGTCTGGACTCTTTTCCTCAGTTCTTATTGCTCTATTTTCTATGATGTACATACTATAGATTGTTTTATTCTTGATGATATGTATAGCATGTATTTTGATATACACGGAGTGGCCAGGTTATGATGATCTCTGAACGCATAATAATCTGGCTACTCAGTGTATATCCTATATAATAAAAGGCTAATATGCAAATTGTCCCCTCAACCAGGAGTTAGACCAGCAGGCAGGCTGGCCAACCGCCCATGTCCCCTTTCCCTGGCCAGGCTGGCCAGACCCCACCCATGGATGAATTCATGCACCGGGCCTCTATATATATTATTATGCATTCAGAGATCATAATAATCTGGCCACTCAGTGTGTGTGTGTGTGTGTGTGTGTGTGTGTGTGTGTGTATATATATATATATGGTGTCCCCCAAAAATGTATACTCATTTTAACAGTGGATAGCTCAATTTTGAAAAGGAAATGTATTTTAATAAACACTGCCTTGGTGTGCTCTCCTACGTAATGGATTTAATTAAGTAAATATATTTAAAAAATAAACAATAAAAATAAACACTGCCTTTATAATAATAATTAAAAGCGTGTGTATACATTTTGGGAGGGACACCACACACACACACACACACACACACACACACACACACAACACACACAACACACACACATACTATACATGCGAAGTAGAATTGCTATTTCCAGACCGATTGATATAGTCTGCCAAATTGTTTCCTCAAAGTCAAGTTCGCCACCTACTGGATCTTATTAGAAGTTCTAGAAGGGTAGGTTTGAGGCCTTTTCTTTCTCTCTTAAGTGCAGCAGCGTTCTTACCAGGCAAAGGCCATGAGGAATGCCAATACACAAAATCGGGGTGTGGACCAGCTCGGGGGTGGGGGGGGTGGGGGGGCGGGGAGGACCGAGGGGAGGAGCCCTTTCCAGAAACATCCCCAATGAAGGGCTGACGATAGCAACTCGGAAATCTCTGTGCAAAGAAAGCATGTTATGTCGTCACTGTAAGCAGTTCTTTCTGTGTGTGCTATTCCGGTATTGCCATTGCTAAAAACATACATGTGTCATTTTTTTAGTACAAATATACGTGAGCTATCGCTATATATTTTTGCTGAAGACGCCAACACTAATTTGACCGTTTTTAAAGAAGATGGGCACCCGAACCTTAAACGTTTTGTTTTGTGAGTGTCTGTGTGTAGATGCCGGGTGTCCCCAAAAGGTGTCTGTACACTTTAACAGCAGATAGCTCCATGTGGAACACGAAATGTGTTGTAATAAACTGTGCCTTTATCCTTATTCATTACATTGGGGCGGGGGGACACACACCCCCTGAGTTTTCTAACAATTCGATTTACTGGGAAAACAGTGACGTTGGTCACGTAGCTCAGTTATAAGGTGGAGTAGAGCCCCTCAGGCAATTTCAGCAAAGGCAGTCCCCGAATTTCTCAGACGTGGCTGTAAACAGCCTGTGTCTCTTTGTCCTGGCTGGTGCGCGTGCCCCGAGGAGGGTCCACAGGATCCCGACCCCATAGGTGAGTTGTGGAGATTAGATCCATGTCCGCAACATGCCAGCAGCCTTTACTGGGAGACCCCTGTTCCGGGAAATGCGGCAACCCCTCCGCTGTTTTGTTTCATTCCCCTGTCGGCGGCGTTGGCCTAGATCCTCCGCTCCTGGGCGACCCTGCATGACACCTAGGTAGGAAGTGGCAGCCTTGCTTCCTCCCAGGTCACTTGCTTACTGTGCTGACATGTAATCAATTCAGAGCCACTTCAACCAGCTTTCCCGTCTGACCCCTGTGACATGAGATGTCCAACAGGGGCCATGCCCAGTGGAAGGAGCACAGTCAAGGTGGAGTACTCAGGCTCCACCTGCTGGAGCACGAAGGCCACCTCCATCAGGGGGTGTACAGGGTCTCCCTAGAGCAGCTTCGGGGGACCTGGGAGAGAATTGATCACGAGGGATAGTTACTGCTTTCCCCATTGGAGGGGTGATGCGGAGAGTGGCCACCGTGTTTGGACAGGTTTAAGCCTCGGACTGATGCCCTAACTGGTTTGGCTCAGTGGATAGAGTGCTGGCCTGCAAACTGAAAGGTCCCGGGTTCGATTCTGGTCAAGGGCATGTACCTTGGTTGCGGGCACATCCCCAGTAGGGGGCGTGCAGGAGGCAGCTGATGGATGTTTCTCTCTCATTGATGTTTCTAACTCTCTGTCCCTCTCCCTTCCTCTCTGTCAAAAATCAATAAAATATATTTAAAAAAAAAAAAAAGCCTTGGGCTGATGAGAGGGCACAGTCCCCTCCTGGCCACTGAAGTCCCAGCTGGAGGGCAAGGCCTCCCAGCACCATGACAGCCAACAGCTGTGGTTGTCAGCTTGACCCTATGGTCCCAACACGTGGCCCCACGTGCCTGAGTGACGTGGGCTGGGTAGAGTTCAGGTGCATGTAGTTGAGTAGGTGAAAACCCACGAGAAGGCTGTCCACATCTTGGCCACGCCCTTCCTTTGCCTTGTGGCATCTGCTATAAAATAAAGACACGGCTGGTGGTCCGTGGCGCTGTCGCTCGCTCTCCATCAGAGAGGACAGTGTCCCACCGTGACCCAGCTTTCTTCTCTCGTCTGTCTTTTCTCAATCCTTCACCGCCCCCTCTCGGGGTCCCCCTTGGCCATGCTGGCGCGACACAGGGCAACACAACGAGAGGAGTCGCTTTGAGACTTCTTGGATGTCATGATGGAGACGCAAAGGGGGGAGGCTGTCCATTGTTTTCCAAAAGGAAGAAGTCCTACGGTCCTATCAGCCAAAGCCAGGTCTTGATAGGACGATCGAATGTGTTAATCTGCACAAAATAAAAGCAATCTGTTTAAGGCTCCCATCAAATAATCCAACGAAGATCTACCCTCCACAAGGATGCTAATCCCGTGGTCTGCACGGGGCTGGGAAACCCCTGAAGCATCTCTTCGCTCAGGTCTATTTCTAAAGCTCCCTATCACGTTGTTATAGAAACCACTTTGGGCTGAAAAAAATCGCCCATCATGATTATTGCTATAGTAACCACCGAAAGACAAGAAGCTAGCTTTTTCATCCATTTGCCATCATTCCCCCCGACTCCCAGCTCCATTCCCAAGGTAGTTTTGCTTCTAAATGTTTCTACGTTGCTGGAAACAAGGGAGAAAATAAGAAGAATAAATACATTTAGTGGGAAAGAAAGAGACAGACAGACAGACATACACACAGACACACAGACATACATACACAGAGAGGGGGGGAAGGAGAGAGAGAGAAACATCGATTTGTTGTTCCGCGTATTGACGCATTCATTGGTTGATGCTTGTATGTGCCCTGACCTGGGATCCAACTCGAAACCCTGGTGCATCAGGAGGATGTTCTAACCATCCGAGCTACCTGGCCAGGGCCACACCTGGGGGTCCTTGTGACCCTCAGCACCTTGGGCCCCCCATCTGTTCATTTTCGCTTTGGTGCTGAGAGAAGGAGCTTCCCTGGAGGTTGAGGCCTCTCTCCACATTGACCCATCTCTCCCCCCTCCTCCATTTCTCTCCACCTTCTCTCCTTTGACTCTCCAACTCCCCCCGCCGCCCCACCTCAATTCCTGGTCATTTATTATAGAAAGTGGGACTGTCTGGGTAATAGGAATTGGGGTCTCCTGGGCAGGAGGAGGGGCGGGGACAGACTGTCGGCCTCAAACCAATATATGAGGAGGGCATACTAGGATAACGTTGAAAATTCTGACCCCTGGAAAAAGCGCCATGAAATACACATTTTGTAATCATAATGTGAAAATATCCTCCTGGGCATAAAATATGTGGTTTTGATTGATATTCATAGAGGAACCTTGTAACACTGAAGTAAGAGTCTGTCACGCTTACAATTACTATGGAGTTAATAGCTGAGTACACCCCATACCCCCCCTTATCGAGTTGATATTGACCAGAGGAGCCACTCAGGATTGGTTCAATTATTTATTTATTTTTTTTTTGGGGGGGGGGGGGAGGTGGTTAATCCTCACCCGAGGTTATTTTTTCCATTGATTTTTAGAGAGAGTGGAAGGGAGGGAGAGAGACACACACAGAGAGAAACATGGATGTGAGAGAGAGAGAGAGAGAGACATCGATTAGTTGCCTCCCGCACGCACCCCAACCCGGGACCAGGGATCGAGCCTGTAACCAGCCAGGTATGTGCCCTTGACCGGAATCAAACCGGTGACCCTTAAGTTCGAGGGCCGACACTCTAACCCTTGAGCAAAACCGGCCAGGCCCCATTTGATGATTTCAGGCGCAGAGTCATGCGTTCCGCCAGAGCTCGCAGTTTCAGCTGCTTTGCGGTAACACGCGAACTCCCCCTGAGCATTTTGCGGAGCAAACAAACCCGTTGGGGAAGAGCTGGCTGCTCTCGGGGGAGTTCTCAGAAGCAGTGGCATATGATGGGGGCCTGCTCGCATTTGCTACATTCCTCCACGAAGAACACGTGTTCCCCGCCTGGCCCGTGGGCCGCTACCACCGGGGAGCCACTCCGCTGTCAATGATGAGTGCCCACCGGGTCAGGCCTTGTCAGCGCGAATGAGCGTCTTGCGATTAGTATTCTGTACCTTCTCCCTAATGAACCTTCTAATCGGGAAACCTGTCTCTGCCGATAACTGTCTCCTAGCTGCGAAGCGTCCTGGGAAGGTTAGATGAGGGGGGAAATGATACAATGGTTTGTTTGTTTTCTTTCTCTTGCATCATGCCTTTCACATGTGGTTTTGGACTCGCTATGTAGGACTCTGAGGAGTAAGAGAGGGTCAGCATTATGACAGTGACAATCTTGGTTATAGGACTCCCACGTGCCAGAAAAAACTACAGGTGCACACAACAGCATGTGGAATCATAAGCAGGAATATTCCTGGGAAGCATTCAAGCTTCTTAGGGGACGTTTGGTGAGTAGGAAAAAAAAATATATGTTAACGGTGTTTGGATCAGACCCTGCTAGAAATTCATTCAATTGGAAAAAGGATTTGCGCTAACAAGAATTTTGAAAGAGCGACTTTGAGGTCAGTGTTTAAACAAGTTATTCAATCTAACCTGAGGAGCTAAAAAAAAAAAAGAGTACGTATTTTAATTGCAAAGGATTTATTTATGATTACTCCAGACCAGTGTCATGTTTCACTGAGTCTAAGACACCATCGTCTGTAAGGTGCATCATCCTTTTATGTATCACAAAGAAAGAAAAAAGATGCTGCCAATTAAACGATAATAAGTCACATCAGAGATGTTAAAACGTGAAGGAAGTACTAATAGAAGGACAAAAAAAAAAAAAAATCTTCTACGGTAGCATCATTTTTCCTGACGGACATTTCAACCTAGCGCCTTAGCCTATATTCCCCAAGGCCTACAGCTGGGTAGGGGCGACCCCCATTTCCATTCTCTTCCTATTAGTCTTAATTGAGGAGGTGCTCTTGTCAGCTCTGTTAATAAAAGGCTAGTAATTCATCCCGTTATTCCCAAGGGTTAGCCGATTGCTGTAAAGAATCCGCTAGTAAATATTTTAGGGTGTGTCAAGCAGACAGTCTCGGATGCCACTCCTCCACCTCAAGAGCAGCCATGGGCACTTAGAACTTTATGGACGGACGCTGAATTTTGCATTTCATCGAATCCTCGCGGTGTCATGGATTTTTATTTCTCTTTTGTGCTTTTTCTTCCAACCGCTTAAAAAAATCTGAACGTATTCTTGGAACCTCTTCCAGGAAGAGTGGAGTGGGGTACCTTTCCCACTTCCTTTCGCTAATGAAAAACCCTGGACATGATGTATGAAGCAAATGTAAGGAGACGGAACCATAGAGAGAAGTGGCCCCTTTAGGCCTCCCCTCCTCTTTCTCTCTTCCTTCCTTCCTTCCTTCTTTCCTTCCTTCCTTCCTTCCTTCCTTCCTTCCTTCCTTCCTTCCTTCCTTCCTTCCTTCCTTCCTCTTTTTTCCCCCTTTCTTTCTTTCTGCTCAACATCCTACAGTGTCTTGGAAATAATCACCTCTTTGTTATCAACACTAATAAAAGAGAAAGATGCAAATTGACTATACCTTCATGACACCCACCAATCAGGGGTGAGTATGCAAATTAACCCAACAAAGATGGTGGGTTAATTTGCATACGCAGGTGGAGAGGCTGGGGGTGCAGGCGTTCTGCACTGCCCCAGCTGCTCGGGGCCTCTGGGCAGCGTGGGAAGGCGGGAAGGTGGCTCCGGGCTGGAGCAAAGGCAGAAAGGTGACTCTGGCCAGAGTGAAGGCCCATTCTTACACGAATCTTCGTGCATCAGGCTTCTAGTTATTTATAAAGTACACTCACTAAAGGAGCTGTGGAAATCTTGATGCACTGACACACTGCACCCCCTAGTGGGGAAAAAAAGTTTATTTATAAACATTTAGGCTGTTGCTGCTCTGCAGGCTTGCTATATTCAACTGTGTTTTTATGTCAAACATTTCAATGTACCGATGTTTTATGACCTGCACTGGTGTGTGTCTGTCGCTGTTCATTTCCTCTGGGCCCCCAGAAAGTTGCTCTGAGTTTGAATCGATTATGTAAATATGACTTTCAAATGTTGGGAAAGGAAAAGAACTTCAAAGCTCTTTACATTTTTATTTATTTATTTATTTTTTAAAAAATATTTTATTGATATTTTGCAGAGAGGAAGGGAGAGGGATAGAGAGCTAGAAACATTGATGAGAGAGAAACATCGATCAGCTGCCTCCTGCACGCCCCCTACTGGGGATGTGCCCGCAACCAAGGTACATGCCCTTGACCGGAATCGAACCTGGGACCCCTCAGTCCACAGGCCAACTCTATATCCACTGAGCCAAACCGGTTTCGGCACTTTACATTTTTTTTAATTGAAAGATAAAGTCAGATCACATGCACATGCACCTACTGAATATTTTCTGAAAGAGTATCATTGACTGAGTGCTTAATAAAGAAATATTTTAGAGACATCACATCATTTTTCTTTTTTTTTAAAATATACTTTATTGATTTTTTACAGAGAGGAAGGGAGAGGGATAGTTAGAAACATCGATGAGCGAGAAACATCGATCAGCTGCCTCCTGCACACCTCCTACTGGGGATGTGCCCGCAACCAAGGTACATGCCCTTGACCGGAATGGAACCTGGGATCCTTTCAGTCTGCAGGCCGACGCTCTATCCACTGAGCCACACTGGTTTCGGCTCATCATTTTCCTTTTGTTTTGGCTCCCCCGCCTGCCCTACTGGCCTGTATTTTATTTATATGTACATTTCCCCATGTCTTCTGTGCACAGTAAGACATTAAAGAATAATTTCAGGAGCATCCGCGTTAGCTCTTTGACTCAAGAAAAAAGGAGGAAACGCTGTCCACGGGGGTTCCTCCGATGCAGAGTTTGGGGACCGGCCCGTGGGTGGCTGCGTGGCCCATTACAAAGCTGCACACAGGGAGGTGCGATCCTCGGTGCTAGGGCGCCCCTGCTCGTTGCCCCCCAGTTCCCATCCGTCCGGCCCGCCTTCTTTTTCCCAACAAGGCTCCCTGCGGGATTCTGAGGGGTTCAATCCCTGCAAGCCGCCAAATCACCCCGAAAACCCGGAGTCACGGATTTGCGGGTGTTGCTAGGTTCCCAGGGCGGGCGGGGAGGGCTTACGGAGCATGCGCATGGCTGGACTCCCCAGGCGGGCGGGGCGGGTTTACGGAGACTGCGCGCCGCGGAGCGCGCACACATGCGCAGTGGCCGGCGCCGGGCGGCGCGCTGGGAAGTGGGGCGGCTGGGCGGCGGCGCGCGCAGTGACGTGGTCGGTGGGGCCGACGCCGAGGGAGGGGGGCTGAACCCGGAAGTGGGTCGGCGCTGGAGCGAGCGCGCCGGGAGTGGAGCGCGGCGGCCGGCAGCCAGCGGGGCAGCCCTGGGTTCCCGGTAATGGATCAACGGGGCGCTAGCCCGAGGACCCCGGCGTGGGAAGGGGTGCGGGGTGGCCGTCGGCGAGCGCCGTGTCCGCCGGGGCTGGGCCTGCGAAGGCGCCGCCGCTGACGGGGTCGTCCCTGAGGTTGACCCCGCTCGTCCTGCGCGGCGCGCTCCTCCTGGGGTGGCGTCCCCGCCGGGTTGGCGTTGGCCGAGGGGCGCTCTGTGTCTCCAAAGTGGGGAGCCTTACGCGCCCCAGAAAAGCATGGTAACGGGGGGACTTGACGTCGCGGCGGCGAAGGCCTTATTGTCACCAGCCCAGCCCAGCGCCCCGGAGCCGCCCGCGGACGCAGCCCTCGCCCACCTGCACCCTCGGGGGTCGCGGGCGCCCCTCCTTTCCCCGCGCCCCGTGCGCGCGTCAGGACCCCCCCGGGTGCCCTCGGGCTTCCTCCGCGAGCCCTTTGTGGGTTGTCTTTCCCGACGCGGCCCTCCGTGCTCCCCGCCCTGAAATCTCAGCCCCGAGTGAGTGGACGCTGAGACTTGGCCATCCTTTCGCGGTGACGTGGGCAGGGCTGATGGGCGGGTTGGGGTGAGGGGTGCGGGGTTCGGGATGCCTTTGCCACGGAGCTAGCTAACGCCGCCGTTCTTACACTATTTTGCAGCTCCCGAAACCCTCGGGCACGCCCCTCCAAGTAGCCGATATCCAAGACAATCTATTTTTTTATTTTTTTATTTTTTTTCCCCCCCCTTGATACATCCCTTCAGACACATATGACGTTTCCTGTTCTGGAACTGTCGTCCTGCAATGAAGAAAAGGAGAAAGGTTACTTTCAGTCTTGACGAGAAAATCCACCTGGGCTATCGGAACGATTCCCCCGAGGGACATGCTGTCGCCGCCGGGGCGTGTGACCCGCTGACCTACGCCCACTGCGCCCCGAGACCGAGCCCGGAGGCACTCCGCTGCTACCAGGACCTGCCCCCGGCTCCCGACCAGAGGAAGCTTCTGAGCTCTTGGCAGTATCATAAGAATTTGCTCAAGTATTTGAACGACGACAGGCAGAAGCAGCCGTCTTTCTGCGACCTGCTCATCATCGTGGAAGGGAAGGAATTCAGCGCCCATAAGGTGGTGGTGGCCGTGGGCAGCAGCTATTTCCACGCGTGCCTGAGCAAAAACCCCAGCACGGATGTCGTCACCCTGGATCACGTCACACACACCGTTTTCCAGCACCTGCTCGAATTCCTCTACACGTCGGAGTTCTTCGTGTCCAAATACGAGATACCCCTCGTGTTAGAGGCCGCGAAATTCCTGGACATTATTGATGCGGTCAAGTTGCTCAATAATGAGAGTGTCGCCCCGTTCCAGTCGCAGCTCCATGAGCAGTCGTCCCCGGAAGAAACACTCGGCGACTTAACCGGCAGGCTCTCGGATGATCATCAGTGTAAATTCTGCAGCCGGCATTTTTGTTACAAGAAGTCTTTAGAGAATCATTTGGCCAAAACGCACAGGTCCCTTTTTTTAGGGAAAAAACATGGGTTAAAGATGCTGGACAGAGGGTTTTCCGCGAGGAGGTCGAAAAGGAACCGCAAGTTCCCGGTGAAGTTTGACGACACCAGCGATGATGACGAACCAGAAAGTGGCGATGGGTCAGACAATTTGGTGCAAGACGGTTTCGACAAGGAGAAGCCCGACAGGAATGATTCCGAGGACCCGGGGAGCGAGTGGAACGCGGAGGAAAATGTGCTAGAGGAGGAGATGTCCAGTGAGTTCTTTGACATCGAAGAGCAGAGCGACAAGGAGCCGTATGATGCAGAGGAGGAGGAGGAGGAGGAGGAGGAGGAAGAGGAGGAACCGGAGACGGGCGACTCTGTAGGAAGTCTTCACGTGGGGTTGTCCCCCGTGGTCATTCAAATAAATAACAAAAAAATCCTGCAGTGCCCTATATGTGATAAAACCTTTGACCGGATAGGTAAGGAAAGGGAGCGTGTCTTCCGTCTCTAACACCTTAGTGTTCAGGGGTATCTTGAAGGCCATGATTAAAAACGGAACTTGGAAAGTCAATTTTCAAAAGAAGACCTCCCCAGGGTGGGTGTTGGATTTTCAGTACAGATTTCGTCCTTTCGTTTAAATTTGCTGTGGTTCAGGAAATAATTTAAGTATTTATAAGGCTTTATTTTCTCTTCCTCGTTCCCTGACGGAAGGTGATGGGACTGGTTTGTGTATTTGGTTTGAGAAACTCCAGAGCATCAGTTATGATGAGTGTAGAGATTTGATTTATATGCTAATTTAATTTCATAGGTAAGTGCTATTTTTGAGTCATAGAAAATTGAATTAGGTTATATTAGATTTAACTTAGTAATGTGTATGCCATTTCCTCTTGAAGTTGGCAATATGTGAGTTAGAAATACAGTCACTTTTCCAGTGTCTGGCATTGTTTAGAATTGGGAGGTTTCAGATCCAGCCGTGGGCAAACTACGGCCCGCGGGCCGGATCCGGCCCGTTCGGCTGTTCTATCCGGCCCGCGGAGCCGAAAGAGCGGAGGGTTCTCTTGCTCTCCCCTCCGCTCCTTTACTTTGAATTTATATTAGTTCACACAAACACTCCATCCATGCTTTTGTTCCGGCCCTCCGGTCCAGTTTAAGAACCCATTGTGGCCCTTGAGTCAAAAAGTTTGCCCACCCCTGGATTAGACTGTTATATAGTTGAGAATAAAACTGTACTGATTGTGATTTAATTTTGTAGGAAGAGTCTTTAGGAAGTGTCCTCATTAGTAGATTCTTCGGTTGTTGTAATAATGAATAAATCAACTTTTCCCTTATTAGAAAAGTATATGTGGGAAATGTGGTCTAACAGCTTAAGTTAAAAATATGTCAGTGAATATTTAAGATATCTAATATTTGCTAGATAAACTAATATTTGAAGGTCTCTCATATGAACTTTTCTAATGTGAACTTCTAAATTGCAACCATTTATAGTTTCCATATAAATCAAAGTTATGAAATTGTGAGCTGTATTCTACCACATAAAATGATAAAAGGAGCATGTGAGTGCAACCTGACTTTGGAAAATTACTCAGTTTAATCCGTCCCCATGTGTCTGGCAGGGTTGAGTTCCTCATGTAACTGGTATAGGTGGAAATTGGTTTTATAAGGTACTAGGGGCCCGGTGCACGAAATTCGTGCACTGGGGGGGGGTGTGTCCCTCAGCCCGGCCTGAGCCCCCTTGCAGTCTGGGAGCCCTCAGGGGATGTCCAGCTGATGGCTTAGTGCCCCCTGCGCTCACTAGCCACGAGCCGGCTTCTGGCTGAGCGGTGTTCCCCCTGTGGGAGCACACTGACCACCTGCATTGAGCGTCTGCCCCCTGGTGGCCAGTGCGCATCATAGCGACCGGTCGTTCTGTTATTCTGTTGATCTGCATATTAGCCTTTTATTATATAGGATTGGTAATCATTCCCTCTCAAAATATGCGACAGTATACTGATGGCACAGCAGTGCTACCATCTGTGTTCGCTGTCCAAGTCTCGGTGAAGAAACCTGTTCATTTTGCGTAACCTGGCATTTCCTGAAATAAATCCATCACAAGACACTTTTGGGGCACTTCTTTTACTGCCCCAAGAAATGAAAGTTCTTTGCACATAATTTGGGAAAATACTGTTGAAGATGAAGGTCCTGATATATTAGCTTTTTGCAGCTTTTTAAACCAAGGGCAGCGCAGGTAATTGTGGGAATAAATTGGTCACATTGCAGGCTTACTTCCAACCTACCTTTCTGAGTGTATTTTACATTACCCCTCCCTTTTATTCCACCCCCTACCTCCCCCCCTTCTTTAGCCTCATGGGGGCTGTGTTCTTCCCCCAGTACTTGGAGATTGCAGTTGGTATTATAACATACCGGTTAAAACAGCATGAGCTGTGGGATGTCCCACTGCCTGCATTTTTGAATCCAGATCTTGGGCAAGTTCCTTAACCTTCTGTCCTTTGTAAGTAGAGTGGGGTGGATGCTAATGGTACCTTCTCCTGGGGTTATTGTGAGGATCGAATTGCTTACAACGTAGGAAATGTAGAAGGTGTTGGAGGAATGCTAGCTGCTCTTGTTATTCATTAATCTAGTGTCTCTGACATGCCAACCGGTGTGAATGCACTCGGATGTTTTCTCCTGTATTCTGTCCCTCCCCTCCACCCCCCAGAGCTACTCACAACCCGAGGAATTGCGGAACACTGATCTGAAGCGCAATGTAGCTTAATTCTTTAGTTTATAAAACCTACTCGTTATTTGTGATGTCAGAGCAAAGTCATTCGTGCGACACTCAAGCACAGCTGTCTCCCGATCAAGGCCTGCATTCAGTCTTATCCCTTGAACACAGGGGAAGTGGTGACCCAAGTTTTCGAGGGAGGGTGTCTTTTGAGCAGTAAGCTCAGAACAATAAGTCATTGAGGTTTATCAAAGTTACAAGTTTAGGTAAACTTCCTTTAGGTGTGGGTGTGGGTGTGGGTGTGGGTCTGTGTATTAACTAGGCTAATAACCATGGGGTGTTTCCGCCCCCCCCCCCACTGTCAAATTTCAGTCGCTGTGGCAAAGGCACTGAATTTAATTTAGCTTTCTCTCTTTTCCTAGGGAAATATGAGAGCCACACACGTGTTCACACAGGTGAGAAGCCCTTTGAGTGTGACATTTGTCACCAGCGCTATTCGACCAAGTCTAACCTGACTGTCCACCGAAGGAAGCACAGCAGCGGGACGGACTTTCATCAGAAGGAGCACAAGTGCCCTTATTGCAATAAACTTCACGCCAGCAAGAAGACGCTGGCCAAGCACGTCAAGAGGCAAGTATGACCTTGCTTCCGTCACACACGTCACCGTACCGTCTAATTCAAATACACAGGATGCCCGGAATGGCGGCGGAGGGCTTGTCTCCAGTGCTGTCACTGCTTACGGTTTTGCAGACTATACATTTATTAAGCCCTGACCGGTGTGGCTCAGTGGATAGAGCGTCGGCCTGCGGACTGAAGGGTCCTGGGTTCAATTCCAGTCAAGGGCATGTACCTTGGCTGCGGGCATATCCCCAGTAGGGGGTGTGCAGGAGGCAGCTGATCGGTGTTTCTCTCATCGATGTTTCTGACTCTCTCTCCCTCTCCCTTCCTCTCTGTTAAAAAAAAAAAAAAATCAATATAAATTTATTAAGAGCGGCAAAGGTTAGTTTGTTAACGTTTTTTATTCATGCTGTTGAGATGAAGGCTTCTGAAGCTGAAACGCGCTCCTTAGTCTAGACCAGGGGTGGGCAAACTTTTTGACTCGAGGGCCACAGTGGGTTCTTAAACTGGACCGGAGGGCCGGAACAAAAGCATGGATGGAGTGTTTGTGTAAACTAATATAAATTCAAAGTAAAGGAGCGGAGGGGAGAGCAAGAGAACCAGATAGAACAGCTGGATCCGGCCCGCGGGCCGTAGTTTGCCCAAGGCTGGTCTAGACTAGAAATTTCAGATATAGCAATTTAGTTATCTTGTTTTCTGTCTTGGGTTTTGGCAAGTTTGTTTTCAAAATAATACAGTTTTAGAACTCTATCAAGGGTTTTAGAAGTCTGGGAAGCTTATTCCTCATGCTCAACTTTGTCTTTAGTTGATAAAATAAAAATTTGTGAGAGAGACTATTTAACTCTAAGACATTAAATTTATTGAAATCTGGCCAAAAAAAACAACCCCAAAAATTAAGTGAATCACCTTGAAGATTACCTCTGAGTAGCTAGTTCCCTGAATGTATTTAAAGTCTGTCTAGACTTTTTGACGATTTCTGCATACATTGAGGCATATGCATT